>NC_043962.1:6977176-7104676 GCF_902148855.1 Sphaeramia orbicularis | reverse complement strand
AATGTCCAAATGGGTCATATCTGATGACCATGAAAACATGAAGAACTGTATTTTACACCAATTATTTACATGGATTGATAAGATTAATGGATCAGAAGTTATTAAACATTTTAGAACAGTGGATGTTTGGGTCTTTATGGGTTAAGTGTTGTCGTATTTATTTTTACTTTAATTATTTTATAATACTTTGAGTCACAATTTGGTTTATTTTGTTCTATAAATATCAGATAACTTTCTAATAACTTTTTTGTTCTTAAACTTCTCTTTTATTTAATGGGTCATATCCTTAAAAGACATTTCAACAACATTTTCTTTTAAAGTTTGTGTAAATTTCAGCACAAAGGTTTTGTTTTCTACTTCAAATGAACATTATTTCCAAACATTATTATTTATTGTTCACCTCGATCTGTGACCGTTTTACCATCAGCCTTTAAATAAACATCGGCCAAGCCCTACTTTAAGCTGTGTTATGCTTTTTAAAGTAAAAAAAAAAAAAATCAGGGACAAATATCTTAACTAGTGTCCTGGATACCACAAGAGTTGGCATAGCAACCAGTCAAGTACCGCCAGCTGTGCATTATGGGAATTGTTGGCACAGCTGGAACAAGCCTTTGACTAATCAGACTGGAAAGTTTCAGATTCTCACAGTTTAATGTTCACTGACTCATATGGACGGAGTTGTGTCAAACCATGCATGTGTTAGAACGTATGAACCGGACGTGTGTCGTTAGTGACTGGAACTCCACAGAAACCATGTGTGTAATTTAATAAAAAAATAAGTACATACCTCCAGGAAGACCCCACGACCCCATAATTCATCTAATCCCAGAAGAATGGAATAGAACAGAACTTTACTGTCATTGTTACAGTACATTTAGAAACACTTCAGCATCAGCTTTTTCAGCAGTCACAATGAAACAGATGAAGTATGGTTTAAATCCACATACAATACAAAAACGAAGACTGTATATAAAAACATGAGACTTGATATAAACCTGAAAAACTGCAGGACACAATGAGGTAAGGAGCATGAGTACGGAAAGATTTCTATTTAATGGCAATAATCACAACCCACGCACCGTGTGTTTTAATTTGACCCAGTGTGTATCCTTATATGTTCTATATCTGTACTACAGAGCTAGCTTTTGGTAGATTTTAGTAGAATTTCAGTAGTATTTATTCTGATCCATTCTATTCTGTTCTAATCTGTTATGTTTTGGGTTTTTTTAAATTCTGCTCTGTCTTTTCTGTTCTACTCTATTCTATCCTTTTCTGTTCGGTCTTTTCTGTTCTATTCTGTTCTACTCTATTGTATTGTGTTCTATTCTATTCTATTCTATTCTGCCCTGCTCTATTCTTTTCTATTCTATTCTATTGTTTTATTCTGTTCTGCCCTGTTCTATTCTATTGTTCTATTCTATTCTATTCTATTCTATTCTATTCTATTCTATTCTATTCTATTGTTTTATTCTGTTCTATTCTATTCTATTCTATTCTATTCTATTTTATTGTTTTATTCTGTTCTGCCCTATTCTATTCTATTCTATTCTATTCTAACCTGTTCAGTTTTATTCTATTCTCTTCTCTTCTATTTAGTTCTATTCTCTTCTATCCTGTTCAGTTCTATTCTATTCTATCCTGTTCTGTTCGATTCTATTCTATTCTATTCTATTTAGTTCTATTCTCTTCTATCCTGTTCAGTTCTATTCTATTCTATCCTGTCCTATTCTATTCTATTCTAACCTGTTCAGTTTTATTCTATTCTCTTCTCTTCTATTTAGTTCTATTCTCTTCTATCCTGTTCAGTTCTATTCTATTCTATCCTGTTCTGTTCGATTCTATTCTATTCTATTCTATTCTATTCTATTCTATTCTATTCTATTCTATTCTATTTAGTTCTATTCTCTTCTATCCTGTTCAGTTCTATTCTATTCTATCCTGTCCTATTCTATTCTATTTAGTTCTATTCTATTCTATCCCGTTCAGTTCTATTCTATTCTCTTCTATCCTGTTCAGTTGCATTCTATTCTATCCTGTTCTCTTCTCTTCTATCCTGTTCAGTTCTATTCTCTTCTATCCTGTTCTATTCTCTTCTCTTCTATGCTGTCCTCTTCTATCCGTTCTCAGTTCTTCTCTCAGACTCACTCACTCTCAGCAGTACCATCAGACCCTCCTTGGCAGAGGTTCGACTCATCATTTGCTTTCATGTTCATTCACACGCCACGAAAAGTTGATTTTTGTTGTTTAGCAGCAAACTCCGAGTCCTAACCTTCACTCCCCCCCCCCGCCCCCCCTCCCCCCTCTCCTCTCCTCTTCCCCCCTTCCCCAGTTGACTTTTCTCTCTCTCTGTGTCTTTCTTCTCATCCCTCTCTCTCTCTCCCTCCCCTGTGTTCTCCGTCCCAGCATCGGCCTCCCAGGGCTGAGTGTGTGTGTGTGTGTGTGTGTGTGTGTGTGTGTGTGTGTATGTGTGTGTGTGTGTGTGTGTGTGTGGATCAAATGCACTCTGTGAGACAAAGCGTAACGGCGGGACGCTCTACGACTCTGTCATCTCACTATGGGTCACATACACACGGTCCGGGTCTCAGAGGGGGGACGGCACACAGAGACCGCCGTCCCCGCACACACACACTGATCAAAACAATGTATTTGTCAGAAAAGAGAACTCTTTCATGGGACACACACACACACACACACACACAGAGGCGTTGGAGGCCTCTCTCTCCATGCCCTTGTTCCGGACAGCCCAATTATCTCTGTGCACCTCACTGTTTTCCCTTCAGTTCTCACTCGCTCGCCCTCCCTGTCTGTTTCCATTCCTCTCTCTCTCCCACTCCTAGTTTTATCTTTTTTTTTTTCAATCCGTCGACACTTTTCACTAAGTATGTAATTCATAGACTCCTAACTAGAGTCTATAGGATGTTTCTGTCGCGTTTACGGCATGAGCACGACACGGACAAAAGTATTGGGACGCAGGTGTTTGTTTTCTACCTGGGGTCTGGGAAAGGAAATAATATAGTTTTATTGTATATTATGGGATGAATATCAGTGCATTTGTTCGTTAAAATCTCCCATTAAAGTTTAAGGAAATATTGATGATTATAACCTATGTGGACAAAAGTATTGGGACGCAGGTGTTTGTTTTCTAACAGGGGTCTGGGAAACAAAACAATAATGACTAATGTTAGAATATAGTTTTATATTATGGGATAAATATCAGTGCATTGGTTTGTAAAAATCTCCCATAAACTATATGGACTGTTTGGTTTTTTGTTTGTTTGTTTGTTTGTTTGTTTTTATCCATGACTGATTTGAAATGTTCTTCCTCTAAATTTCTATAATATTTTTCCTGCTTTGACTGTAAATAATAATTTTCTACCACAACTAACTTTCATCACATCTCACTGAGGAAGAAAAAAACTACTATTAAACTTTAAGGAAATATTGATGATCATAACCTGTATGGACAAAAGTATTGGGACACAGGTGTTTCTTTTCTAACAGGGGTCTGGGATACAAAATAATAATGACTAATGTCAGAATATAGTTTTATATGATGGGATAAATATCATTGTATTGGTTAGTTTTGGGTTAAATTATTGTCTTTGTTTCCAAAATGCATCAGAGATGGTTTTGACTTCATTTCTCTCAACATTGATTTTTTTGTTTGTTTGTTTTTTTTGTTTTTTTTTATAATCCATGGGTCTGATTTTAAATGTAATTTCTCAAATATTTTTCCCTAAATAATAATTTTCTCCCACATCTAACCATCTACTGTCATCACATCTCACTGAGGAAGAAAAGTCTACCATTAAACTTTAAGGAAATATTGATGTTTATAAACTATATGGACAAAAGTATTGGGACACAGGTGTTTATTTTCTAACACGGGTCTGGGATACAAAACAATGACTAATGTCAGAACAGAGTTTTATATTATGAGATAAATATCATTGCATTGCATTGGTTAGTTAAAGTCTACCATTAAACTTTAAGGAAATATTGATGATTATAAACTATATGGACTGTTTGTTTGTTTTTATCCATGACTAGGATTTTAAATGTTCTTCCTCTAAATTTCTTTAATATTTTTCCTGCTCTGACTGTAAATAATAATTTTCTACTACATCTAACTTTGTTCACATCTCACTGAGAAAGAATTTGCATTTTAAATAGATCTATTTTAGTTTCACAGTTTGGCTCCATTCATACATTTAACACTGAACGAATTACTGATATACACTATGTGGACAAAAGTATGTGGACATGTTGAATTCAGGTGTTTCTTTTCTAACAGGGGTCTGGGATACAAAACAATAATGACTAATGTCAGAATATAGTTTTATATTATGGGATAAATATCATTGCATTGGTTAGTTTGGGTGAGTTTGGGTTATCTTTGTTTCCAAAATGACTCGTAGATGGTTTGGACTTAGTTTCTCTCAACATTGATTTTTTTTTTTTATCCATGACAATGATTTAAGTGTTCTTCCTCTAAATTTCTTGAATATTTTTCCTGCTCTGACTGTAAATAATAATTTTCTACCACAACTAGCCATCTACTTTCTTCATATCTCACTAAGGAAGAAAATTCTACCATTAAACTTTAAGGAAATATTGATGTTTATAAACTATATGGACATAAATATTGGGACACATCATGTCTACAGCTGTAAGATGTCCTGTTCATGAGGATTTGAGATAAAAACATCAATATTTCCCACTCCCAATTTCAAATAAAATTCTCATTATAAAATCGCACAACAGCAGGAACAATTTCAAATAAAATAGCAGTGAAATTAGAACATAACGTAACACCTGATGAAACAGATGCAGTTATGGCCTTAGTTGGAGTGATTTGGGTGGATTTTGTCAGAAAACTTACTTTCAAAAGTGTCTCAAACTCCATTTTACAAGGCGACAGAAAAGCCGAACCGGGGGGGAGGGTTTTAGAATGTTGGGATAATAGGCACATTATTGTACATATTTAAAGGTAGCCGATGTTTGACCACTTCCTCTGATCCTGGCAGCGTGGGAGAGTACAAGGCAACTTCTGAAGGGAGCGTTGCCCCTACTGAGGGCAGAACCTTTAAGGTGCCTTTGCACACAGAGTCCCAAAACACACACAAACACACACACACACTGAGATCACTGAAGCGTAGGCATTACTTTCTGATTCACCCTCTGCCTCTGTTTGTGCTGCTTCTGTGTCTTTATGTCTTGTTCCTGATTTTATTTGTCTTTTTTTTTTTTCTTGTTCAGTCAAAGCATTACATCAGAGGTGTCAAACATACGGCCCATGGGCCAAACCGGTCCGTCAAAGGCTCCGATCCGGCCCATAGGATGAGTATGTGAAATGATAAAATGACACTGAAAATATTAACAACCAAGGATGTAAAATATTGTAGTTCAGGGGTCACATGCAGCCAAATTTGATCTCAGATCAGTTAGACCAGTAAAATACTCTCATCATTCTTTGTTTTACTGTAAAAGGTTAAAATTGGATGATAATGTGTACATTTACAAACTATTCTCTCACAAAAAATGTGAATAACCTGAACAAATGTAGACTTAGGTGAGTCACACCAGTAAAATACTATCATTATGACCTATAAATAATGACAACTTAATACTTTTCTCTTTGTTGTAGTGTAAAAGAAGTAAAATTGCATGATAATGTTTAAATTTACAAACTATTATTTCACAAAAAATGTGAATAACCCGAACAAATGTGAACTTAAGTGAGTCAGACCAGTAAAATACTATCATGATAACCTATAAATAATGACAACTTAATTCTTTTCTCTTTGTTTTAGTGCAAAAAAGTAAAATTAAATGGAAAATGTTTACATTTGCAAAGTGTTCTTTTGTTAAAAATGTGAATAACCCAAACAAATGTGGACGTAAGTGAGTCAGACCAGTAAAATACTGTCATGACAACCTATAAATAATGACAACTTAATTCTTTTCTCTTTGTTTTAGTGTAAAAAAGTAAAATTGCCTGCTAATGTTTACATTTCCAAAGTATTCTTTCACAAAAAATGTGAATAACCTGAACAAATGTGGTCTCAAGTGAGTCAGACCAGTAAAATACTATCATCATAACCTATAAATAATGACAGCTTAATTCTTTTCTCTTTGTTTTAGTGTAAAAAAAATCATCAAATTAAATGGAAAATGTTTACATTTATGCTATTTTTTCACAAAATAATGTGAATAATCTGAACAAATATAAACAACCGGCAATGTCTTAAGAGAAATAAGTGCAATTTTATCAATATTCTGTTGTAAAGTGCATCTGTAAATGATAAACTGACGTATAATGTTAACATTGCCCCTGTCCAGTTCTAGGCATTTGCACTTTTAGGTTTTTCATGAAGGTTAGGAAGAAGACCACATCTTATTAAAGTCCTCAATCTTTCCTCTTGCCGTGTAAGTCCATTTATCCAGTGTTAAATTAGATGACAGCTCTGTGATCCGTTGACCAGAGGTAGTTCCATGAATCTCCTTCCATTTTAAGGCAGTTACATGTTTTCACAGTGTAGTTTTTGTTTTTTTGCGATACAAGAAAAACCAAAGAATGAAGGTGAAAGAAAATCAGGTAGCGCCGCAGACCCCTCCCTCCCTCCCTCGCTCTGTGCCTCGCTCCGTGTGATTCCCTCCAGCTGTTTCAATCTCCTGGTAAATGATAATGAACCTCTATCTGTCCCAGTGTGTCACCGACTCACCAGCGCCCCACACCTCCCACAATTCTTTGAGGTTTGTGTGTGGACCGGCCATGTTTGGGCACCGGGGCCTGGAGCTGCATACCACCTCATCCATATAAGCCCATGTGGCACCCAACACACACACACACACACACACACATACACAGCCATTGAGACAGGATTAGGGTACCCTTGTGTCGGCCTTTGAGGTGAGGATTGATAGTAATCTGTGTGTGTGTGTGTGTGTCTGTGTGTGTGTGTGTGTTGGTCAGTATGGGCGCCATGGATGTACGATTGAAGACATTAACCCCGCGACCCCCCCTGCACCTTCTGCACACTTATAGCACATGAGATAAAGTGACACAGTCTGTGTTCACCATTAAGTCTGTGTGTATCTGTAAGTCAGGCATGTTTGTGTGTGTGTGTGTGTGTGTGTGTTTGTTTGTTTGTGTGTGTGTGTGTGTGTTTGTGTGTGTGTGAGAGAGAGAGAAACTCCACAAGGGGTCACAGATTGGCCCACAGAAGACACCATCTGATGTCTCCGGGCTGTACAGTGCTGGGCCATGCGTGTGTGTGTGTGTGTGTGTGTGTGTGTATGTGTGTGTGTGCAGCCCCATGTGGTGTGTGTGTGTGTGCGTGTGTGTGTGTGTGTGTGTGTGTGGGCGACTGGGGCATCGGGCCTGTATGGTACAATAGTGATAAGGACAACAGGCAGGAAACCTCATCTTCGCAGGGTGTGTATTCGTGAGTGTGTGTCTGTTTGTGACGCCCACCTTTCATCTGGCCTTTCACCGTGGGTGCGGTGATGTCACTCACACCTCCTGAAAATAAACCTAGATACACCCAAACACACACACACACACACACATACACACACACACACACAGGACATGGAGACTTTTATTAAGAAGAAATAACAGATTCTGGTTTTGTTATAATTGAACCTGTTTCCATAACTATAGAAGTCCGACAACTGGGAGTAATCAGATAATCGTAATAATGCAATCTAACGCGTTTACATGCACTTAAAGGAGTGGTATTCGTCTTTTTTTTTTTTTATCAAGATCTTTTTATTGAAGTTTTGTCAATATAATACAAGTGCAGTGCTGAACCCTGACCATAATTTCAGGGGAAAAACGCCTAAACAGACATACCCAAAGTAAATGAAGAATTACCCCACAATAATAAGGTTCATATGGATGTTCTTGGTGTCTATGGACATTTACAGACCTCACAGAATCTATTCTCATTGTCTAAAATATTGTATCTGTTACTATGCCTGAGTAAACTGTAACAAACTAAAAGAGAAATTAGAATTTTTTTATCCTCGCCTGTTTTTTTTCGACTGGATTGACGATGATATGCATAAATTAATTGTTCGTGTCGGAGATTTTTAATAGCGTATATTTCACCCCACAAAGATTAAAAATCATGTTTGAACATTAAAGTTTGCACTAAAATATACTTTTGATGTACTTTTATTAACATTAGGGTCTAAACTTTGAGTAAAAGTTGAAAAAAACATCCATTGTCCTGATTTATTATATTTTTATAGTAGATGAATATTAATATAATTTTTTTAGGCCCACCGGTGGGCCGATAGGGCTACAGGGGTTAAAGTGCAATAATATTTTTCAGTTCATTATGAAACCATGATGTGACGGAGGTTAGCCGCTAAAAATGGATAAATATTGGGAATCGTGCTGCTGCTACAACAGGCCTCTGGATCAAAGAGTTTTCCAATATATGGATATGATGTGAGGTGTTATTCAGAGAAAATATTAGGGGAAAACAGTTGGCCATTAAAGCCGACTGTCTGACTGGAAAAGAGATCCTCATAGAACGAAAAAACAGAGAAGTAGAAGAGCTGAGGGGTTTGAAATGGAGCCCACACAAATTAATCAGTAAGTGATGGACCAAGAGAGGCTGTGAGGGGGAGACGGAGGGAGGAATGGGTGAAGCTGAGGCATGGATGAGTGAGGGGAGAAAGGGGGAGGGGGGGTAGATAACGAGGACAGAGGGAGGGAACGAGGGGTGGCTGTACAGGAAGGGTAAATCATCCACAGCCCCGGTGGGGAGGACAGGCAATTACCAGTTGGGGCAGACGTGGCACTGGGGTTGGTGTGAGTGAGCGAGTGATGGGTAAAGAAAACAAGCAGCTCTGCAGACGAGTGCAACGCAACCGACACTATGTCACATCTATTTAGAACTGCACTGACACTTAGACATGCATACATATACCAGTTATTTACCTTTAAAGAGCGGCTTTTACCCCCAAAGAACACTTTACAGAAGAACTACGTAACTTAGTTTAGGGAAAAAAGTGAATTTGTTTTAGTTCAACACACGCTATACACTGTAAAAAAAAAAAAAAAAAAAAAAAACATAAAAAAAAAAAAACTGTACTATTCCGGCAGCAGGGGTGCCACAAAAAATACTGTAAAATAATGGAAAATAACCATTTCATAAAAATACAGTAATTTTCCATCATTAAAATACAGTTTTTTGCCCTAACTTTACATTTTTTTACTTTTTCATGTTTAATAAAGAATATTTACATGTATTAAAACAAATTACCTATAAATATATAAAAATTATAAATAATTTTCAGTGAGACTAAGTTGTCCAATCCACTGATAAAAACTGTATTTGGACAGTTTATCAGTGCTTATACATGTTATACATTCACAAAAATACATTTATTCAACATTTTTGTTGTGAAACCTCCTGTAATTACACAAGATATTTGTTAATTAAGCAACAAGTCTTGTTAAACTTACAGAACAAAAACTTCTTTTACGGTTAATTGTCAGTAATTTTATCTCGTTTTATTATTTTTTTACAGTATTAGACTTTAAATTAACAGTTTAATCTCATAAATAGAAAAGAAATATTTGTGACATTACAATACATTTGCAAATATATTTTAACTGTATTTTTCTGTGAAAAAAAAAAAATTCTTTTAAAAAAATGGAAATTTTATGGTTATTCACAGTTACAGTTTTTTCATGCTATAGTACATTTGACATGTAAAATCACAGTCTATTTTGGTCATTTCATTGATATTTTCCTGTATCTTAAAAATACAGGAAAAATCTGTAAAATAAACAGTGAAAATTCTGTTAAATTACAGATTTTTTTTTACAGTGTATGGACAAAAGTATGTGGGCATGATTTTTTTTTTTGGGGGGGGGTATATGTTGGGTTTTTTCTTGTTTGTTTAGTTTAGTTTAGTGTTTTTTCTTCCCTTCTCTAGCTTTGACTTTCATTCATTTTTTTCCTTTCCTACTTGGAAATTAACTGGTACAGTAACGAACATGATTAAATGAGCTTTGTTATTAAGGACTGTTCATGATCGTATGTGATCAATGTTTGACCTTGATGATCAATGAAATTTGTTTAAAAAAAAAAAAACATTCGGACACGTTGAATTCAGGTGTTTCTTTTCTAACAGGGGTCTGGGATACAAAACAATAATGACTAATGTCAGAATATAGTTTTATATTATGGGCTAAATATCATTGCATTGGTTAGTTTGGGTTAAATTATTATCTTTGTTTCCAAAATGTCTCAGAGATGGTTTGGACTTAAATTCTCTCAACACTGATTTTTTTTTTTTAAATCTATGACTATGATTTTAAATGTTCTACTTCTAAATTTCTAGAATATTTTTCGTGCTCTGACTGTAAATAATAATAAATATTGATGTTTTTATGTCAAATCCTCATGAACCGGACATGTTGCAGCTGTAGACATGATGTGTTTTTTTTACAGTTGTTCTATGTCTTTTAATCTATTCTTGTATTTTATTCTGTTATTTTGGTTTTTATTTATTTTTCTGTGCAGCACTTTGGTCCACTGTGGTTGTTTTAAAGTGCTTTACAAATAAAGTTGGATTGGATTGGAAATACCAACACAGACTAAAAGACTAACAGACCCTACTGGTTCTGCTAACGTAAAAAAAAAAAAAAAAATCTCATTTTTTTTAACGTTGTGTTGCATCTGGTTATAGCCACGTCCTACATGTCACTTCACGTAAAGCTCTACACATGTATCTTCTTCATCTCCATCCACTCACTCCTTTTTTTTTTTTTTTGTCTGGATTACTGAATGTCAACTTCTGACAGCGTCCGACAGTTTCTGATCGCTGTACGTGCAGAAGACATCTGTCTGTGAGCGTTGTGTAAATATCCTAAAATGATGTCATATGTTCCTGTTTCGGTGTTGCCTAAACTTGCCTACACATGCGTGTCTGTCTTCCTATTTGCAGAGGAGGGCATCAATCACGAGTGCAAGCTGTGTAACCAGATGTTTGATTCACCTGCCAAGCTGCTTTGCCACCTGATAGAGCACAGCTTCGAAGGCATGGGAGGTACCTTCAAGTGTCCCGTCTGCTTCACAGGTGAGAGACAGACACACACGTTCACCTTCAAGGACAGCAACAACTGCTAACGCCTACTCACCTGCCTCCAATCTGGCTCACAAGTGCAAACAAAAACTCATTTTACTAATATTTCATTTCGACTTCAGCTTTCTGTTGTGAATGTTTGCTGGAGTATTCTAAAATAAATATTCAGAAGCAGCAAATGTACACATTTACTTATTGGACACAGGTAGAAACCAAAAGAAAAACACTTAACTTTATTATTAAATATGGGCTCTGAAAAGTATTCAATGTAAAAGTCTACCGTTACTGTTGTCATGTTTCATCTTTTAGATTAGATTAGATTACATTAGATTAGGTTAGGTTAGATTACATTAGATTAGATGGAACTTTATTGATCCTTTGGGCAGATCCCTCAGGAAATTGAGGTTCCAAAAGCAGCACAAATAATAACTCTAAAAAAGAGAAACAGTATTGACAGAACAGGCTCTCTCTCTCTCTCTCTCTCTCTCTCTCTCTCTCTCTCTCTCTATATATATATATATATATATATATATATATATATATATATATATATACACACACACACATATACATATATATACATATATACATATATATTTATATGTGTGTGTGTATATATATATATCTGTATATAGATAGATAGATAGATAGATAGATAGATAGATAGATAGATAGATAGATAGATAGATAGATAGATAGATAGATAGATAGATAGATAGATAGATAATGGCATATTTTTTTTGCTTCAATTAAGCAAAAAAATCTTGAACAAGAAAAGTGAGAGCGCAGACCTCCACTAAGACAGATCCCCCCCCCCCCATCACCACCAAAATTTTACCATTTCTTCCTTGTGCCAGTATCAACATTTCTTGAAAATGTCATAAAAATCCGTCCATAACTTTTTAAGTTATCTTACTAACAAAGAAACACACAAACATGCACGCAAACACACAAAGCAAAGTGATCACAATCCCTCCTGGCGGAGGTAATTAAGCAAAACTAACGCCCCCCCACACTCTCAATAAGACCTACGGTGAATAACATATTGATAATAATATCAGTATGTGCGTTACATATTGAGCATACACACATTTCAGTTCACATTATAATATGCGTACAGACACACATACACTACAAAAATCAAAATGTTACCAATTGTATTTTTCTCATTTCTAGTCCAATTATCTCATCCCACTTAAAATAAGACAGTCACCTAAACAGTAACTTTTCAGTGAGATATAAGAACTGATTTTTAGACAATAGTTCTGGAAAATCATATTTTGAAGAAATCTTACCAAGATAATTTTCATTTGTTCCATTGGCAGATTTTTTTGCTTAATTCAAGATTTTTTTTTTTGCTTAACCCTTTCATGCACAGTGGTCACTCCAGTGGACAGTTACTCTACAGCTGTTCTCTTGTATATTCATGGGTTTTGTTGTTTTAGTTCCATATCAACCAACACAGTGGACACTTATGCATCATCTCATAAACTGCAATTCATACCATTATTGTAACTTTGCTGTTCTTGATTGGTTCTTGAGTGGAAATCAATTGTTCATATTTATTTTTTGCATATTATCTCCATGAAGTGAGTAATAACTAGTATTAGAATATGTTAAAATGTGAGAAAACATCAGATTAGCTGCATTAAACATGGTTTCATTTCACTGTTGTCATATCACTTTATGATATTGGGTTTTAAATACATGTTTCTTTGCTTCAAGAATAAAATTCATGGTGTAGCTGAGTGGACATTTTTGTAACTCCATGAAAAACAGGTTGATTTAAAAAAAAAAAAAAATCAATCACATTGTTCTTTTGGTTTTTTTCATGCCTAAAGAGGAATAAAACACTCAGCAAAAAAAAACCTTGATTAAGGTTCTCATAATTCACGCATGAAAGGGTTAATTCAAGCAAAAAAAAAAAAAAAAAAAATCTGCCAATGGAACAAATGAAAATTATCTTGGTAAGATTTCTTCAAAATATGATTTTCCAGATCTATTGTCTATAAATCAGTTCTTATATCTCACTGAAAAGTTACTCTTAAGGGGATTCTGTCTTATTTTAAGTGTGATGAGATATTTGGACTAAAAATGAGAAAAATACACTTGGTAAGAGTTAGATTTTTTCCAGTGTGCTGTTCAAACTGTCTTTAACAGATCAGATACAGGTCACATAAAAGTCGGATTAGGGCCAAATTTGGCTGCAGTCTGAATGTAGCCTAAGTGAGAGTTTTCACTTCGTTAGCCCCCCCCCCCACACACACACACACACACACACACCTCTGTAAACATTCAGCTGAAAGTGTTTACCCATGCCGGACAGACGTGGGTGAAAACATTCAGACTGAAGTCGCATTCCAAAATATCAGATACAAATCGGATTTAGGACCACATATGAAAGTGGCCTGGGTCGGATTTGAAAAAAAATCGGATTTGTGCTGTTCAAACTGTCTTTAAAAGAGTGATATTTTGCTTTTTTTAAATAGAATTCTTCATTTCCCAACATTTCCCTGTGGTCTACATAAACTGTAAATGGTTTTATGTTGTTCAAATACACAAAGAAATGAACCACAGACTCAGAAAAGTGGGTTTAGACAAATATGAGCCCTTTGAGAGGAAATAACAGATGCTGGTTTGGTTCTAATTGAGCCTGTTTACATGACCATAAAAGTCAGACAAGTGGGAGTAATCAAGTAATTCTAATAATCCGATCTAACGTTTTCATATCCGCTTAAGGTCTTTCCTTCCTGCAGCGGTCAGACTCCACAATAAGAACTGCTCCAAAAATTCTGTGCAATAATCATGCAATAAACAATACAGTAAACCTGTGACAGGATCAGCATGTGCACAGCTGTAAATAGTGTATGTACGTTCTTGGTTGTGTTTATTTTGATTTTGCACTTCTTTGCTCTTGTGTGCTTCTACTTTGTTGCTGTAAACCTGAAATTTCCCCTTTTCGGACTAATAAAGGCTTATCTTTTCTTACTTTATCTTATCTTACCTTACCTAATCTTACTTTATCTTATCTGACCTTACTTAATCTTATCTTACCTTACTTTATCTTATCGTATCTTATCTTACCTTACTTTATCTTATCTTATCTTATGCTACTTTATCTTATCTTACCTTACCTAATCTTATCTTATCTTACCTTACCTTATCTTACTTTATCTTATCTGACCTTACTTAATCTTATCTTACCTTACTTTATCTTATCGTATCTTATCTTACCTTACTTTATCTTATCTTATCTTATCTTATGCTACTTTATCTTATCTTATCTTATCTTACCTTACCTAATCTTATCTTATCTTACCTTACCTTATCTTACTTTATCTTATCTGACCTTACTTAATCTTATTTTACCTTACCTTATCTTATCTTACCTTACCTTATCTTACTTTATCTTATCTTACCTTACTTAATCTTATCTTACCTTACTTTATCTTATCTTATCTTACCTCACTTCACCTTGCCTAATCTTATCTTATCTTATCTTACCATAGCTTACCTTACCCCTTGTGGGACTAATAAAGGCATATCTTATCTTATCTTATCTTATCTTATCTTATCTTATCTTATCTTATCTTATCATATCATACCTTACCTTACCTTATCTTACCTTACTTAATCTTGTCTTACCTTACTTTATCTTACTTTATGTTATCTTATCTTATCTTACTTTATCTCACCTTACCTAATCTTATCTTATCTTACCTTACTTTATCTTACTTTATCTTATCTTACCTTACTTAATCTTATCTTACCTTACTTTATCTTATCTTTTCTTACCTCACTTCACCTTGCCTAATCTTATCTTATCCTATCTTATCTTATCTTACTGTAGCTTACCTTACCCCTTGTGGGACTAATAAAGGTATATCTTATCTTATCTTATCTTATCTTATCTTATCTTATCTTATCTTATCTTACCTTACCTTATCTTAAGAAATGTGATTACTGTTAGGGTCCAAATGCACAAATAAATGAACCACAGACTAATAAAAGTGGGTTTAGACAAATATGACCCTTCTAACAGATCGGATATCAGATTTGAGCCACATTTGCCTGAGTCTGAACGTAGCCTAAGTGAGTATTTGCTCTTCGTTAGTCCCCCACCTTCCTTTAAATCTTCCGCTGAAAGTGTTTACCCATGGCGGGCAGGCTTGGGCGAAAACATTAAACCCACAAAAAAATAATGATGTGCATCCTCTAGAACACCAAACTGCTCATAGCTGATAATGAATGGTGAGCTTATTTTGGCCAAAAAAAAAAAAAGATGTTCATAAAGCTGCTGGAGGCCAGACTTTTACCCAAATCTTCTCCATCACCGGCCTTTAACACTTGTTTGGGCTCAGATACGGCTCTCTGTGGGACGCCCCCACTGTGATGCACTGAGTCAATGTGCTCTAATGGCTCTGGAGTTTTTGGGTTTTGTACACTAACATTAACCATATTCATTGTTGTAGTGTTTCTAACGTAGGGAGTAATACTGCAGCAGGACGCCGACGCCACTGCTGAAGAAGTACCAACAAAAGTCCAGCACGTGTACACTTATCCCACCGATATGAACTAGCTTACCTTTTACCTCTGCGACTCACCAGAGAGCTGAATCCAAATGCTGGATGACCAAATTAGGCCTGCAGCGTTTCCAGTTTCATTCCCAGCTTTTTGAACGCACGCAGTCGTGGGTTCTCCTTCCTCTTTCCTCCTTTCCAAGGTTATAATACTTTTAGATTTTTCATTAAAGTTTAGTTTTATTTAGTTTTGACCTTTTTTTTCTCTACTTCAGTTAATTTTAATCCGTTTTTTGTAGGGCTGGGCAAGTTAACGCGTTAGTACCGCGTTAATTCATTAAATAACGCCGACAATTTTTTTTTATCTCACGTTAAACGCAGTTTTATTATTGTTCTGCCTTTCAAGCAAGTCTTAGTTGATTTATACACACACAGACTCTTATTTTGAAACTCATGCTTTTATTTTGACGGTCCACATACCAGTGCTGTGTGTACGTGCCGGCTGAGAGGAGAAAAGAGCGAACTTTACAAGTAATGCTGAATCAAACTGTGTGTAACTCCTGCAGTTCAACGCCTGTATGTATCAATCATTCTGTTGTTTGCTAAATAATTTCACATGCAATGCCGTTAGAAACATGTTTATGACGTTATTTTGGATGTGTTTATTACAATGTGTTATTAACATGTTTAAGCTAATTCATTTATGCTAGCAGTCGGAGATGGATTGCAAATTCTTTATGCAGGCTCATGCTAAGTTTATGTAAATTCTTTGGTTGTGTTTAGGTATAATATGCCAGCCTCTGAACTAATATTTACTTATTTATGATGTGAATGTTGTATTAGCAGTCAGTTTATCTCAATGCTAACTTGAATGAGAAAATCCATAGACACGCTAACGATTAGCATTTACAGCTTAATTTAAGATTTACCACGTCTTTTTATCCAGCAACAAATGTTCACATCAGAGATATTTTATACTATTCATTCTTACAACAACTGAACATAAAATACTCACAGGCAAACGTTTTTGGGGCCATACAAACAGAGTGAAAGGAACATGTCTGTTAGTTCATTCTTATGTCTGAACTGACTACGGAAACACCACAAGGACAAAACATACATTAGTGCAACTTATTCTGACCACTAGAGGGCCCCTTTTGCTTGCTTTGAACAACTGAACATCACATATTATTGGGCTTATTAGTATTAGTACTCATTAGTGGGCTTAAGACTCCTGTCAATCACTCACAACTGTAAATACACTGGTGGGGACATAAACATGTAAAAGTAGTGGTCTTTTCCATGGACAGATGGTGGGGTTGAGAAGGACACAGGTGTTTGGAAGCACTGACTTTCAATTATTTTTATCACCAGAGTACTTCCAGTCTGAAATATCACTGAAAGGAAATACACGCTGTTGATGCCGGCACCCCCCCGCCCCCGCAACTATGCAATTAATCGTGATTAATCGCAGAAATCCACGCCATTAATCACAATTAAAAATTTTAATCACTGCCCAGCACTAGTTTTTAGTAGAGCTGCAGCCAATTAATCGACTGGGTGCTTGAAGTCAATGCAAAAAGTCCTGAATCCTATTGCAGTTTTCCTGAATTGAAGCTTCTTTGTGCGTCACAATAAGCGTCCGTGTGAAACACAACAGTGGAACCAATGTTTAACAGCAGAGAAATGAAGGAAACAAAGCTTTGATTCAGGAAAATTGTGGTTGGATGATTTTGTTGGATCACTTTGAGTCGATTAATCGGTTGCAGCTCTAGTTTTTAGAGCAGGTTTGCTAGTTTTTATTAGTTTTTGTTATTTTCTAAATGCTTAGTTTTAGTTTTAGTTTATTTTTAGGTTTTTTTATATCTTTTATTTCTTCTCCGTCGTATTCAAATAAATCCCAGACAGGACTCTGCTGCTTTCTCCCAACTTTAGTCTCCATGTTTCCAGGTAGAGTGGAGACGAAAAGACGACTCTAAACCACAAGTGACGAGAAGTGATGGACCATTAAATATCATATGGTGCCAGCAGCTAAAATTGCTTGAGGGAAATAAATCAATTTCGTATCAATCCGACGTTGACAAAGACGAAAACGAAGGGAATTTTATCCAGAATTTTTATCTGTTTTAGTTAGTTTTGTAAGGACATGATACAGTTTCAGTTATCGTTTTTTTTCTTTGAAGTATAGTTTTTATTTATTTCAGTTAATGAAAATGTTTTTACAATTCTAGTTTTTGTCATTTCGTTAGTTTTCGTGAACGATAATAACCTTGATATAGGGGAAAAAAATTTTTGGATCTGCCACAAAAGTAACACACGGTCTTTATGGGTTAAGGATGTTAAAATAATTTTAGTTTAGTTTAGCCACATTCAGCCCAATTTGATCTCAAGTGGGTTAAAACAGTAAAATGTTATCATAATAACCTATAAATAGTGACAACTCCAAATTTTTTATTTTGTTTTAGTGTAAAACAAAAAGTTGAAATACATAAAAATTTCACAACAAATACGAATAATGTCAACAAATATGAACAACCTGAAATATCTGAAGTGAATAAGCGCAATTTTTGTTTATTTCAGTTAACGAAAATGTTTTTACAATTCTAGTTTTCGTCATTTCGTTAGTTTTCATGAATGGTAATAACCATGATACAGGGAAAAAAAAATAAAATTTGGGATCTGCCACAAAAGTAACACAGGGTCTTTATGGGTTAAGGATATTAAAATAATTTTAGTTTAGTTTAGCCACATTCAGCCCAATTTGATCTCAAGTGGGTTAAAACAGTAAAATATTAAAGTAATAACCTATAAATAATGACAACTCCAAATTTTTATTTTTGTTTTACTGTAAAAAAAAGTTGAAATACATAAAAGTTTCACAACAAATATGAATAATGTCAACAAATATGAACAACCTGAAATATCTTAAGCGAATAAGCGCAATTTTTGTTTATTTCAGTTAACGAAAATGTTTTTACAATTCTAGTTTTCATCATTTCGTTAGTTTTCGTTAACGATAATAACCTTGATATAGGGAAGAAAAATTTGGGATCTGCCACAAAAGTAACATAAGGTCTTTATGAGTTAAGGATGTTAAAATAATTTAAGTTTAGTTTAGCCACATTCAGCCCAATGTGATCTCAAGTGGGTTAAAACAGTTAAATATTATCATAATAACTTATAAATGATGACAACTCCAAAGTTTTAGCGTCAACAAATATGAACAACCTGAAATATCTGAAGTGATTAAGCGCAATTTTTGTTCATTTCAGTTAACGAAAATATTTTTACAATTCTAGTTTTTGTCATTTTGTTAGTTTTTTGTTAACAATAATAACCTTCCTCCCTTCCTCCCTTCCTCCCTCATTCCGTCTCTGCCTCTCTATCCCCATAAGCTTACTCCCTCTCCCACTGTCACCCCATCACTTTGTTTCCCTCCCTCAGTTGCTGAATAGTGTTGTGTGCCTCCACCCCCCCCTCTCCCCCATCCACCCCCCCCACCCCCCCAGGTACACAGCACCGCTTTAAACTTTAACTCTATTCCTTGGTGGCTTATGAATTAATAAGATGGGCACCACTCCTATGGGGAGGCTTAATAATTCAACACATACACACTCACAGTGAAAACCAAAAGTTTACTGAAACAAAGGGGAGAGAAAGAAAGAAAGAAAAAAAAAAGTGTATGAGACAACACTGGAGCGGAAGTTAAAAAAAGGAGAGATAATTTATTGATAAATATCACAAGGTCTGCTGAGGATAGCTCTTCCTGTTTTCTCTCTTTCTTTCTTTCTGTCTTTTCTTTCCATCTCGTTGACGCTCTTCGTCTCTGTCAGTCTGTCATGTGTTTGTACCGGGGGGGGGGGGGGGGGGGGGGGGGTGTCAAACTCACTTTAGTTCTGGTTCCACGTTCAGAACAATGTGACCTGAAGTGGGCGGGGCCACAAAAATAATAACAGTGGGGAAAAAAAATGTACAATTACATTAGAATAATCCATAAAAAGAAAAAAATGATTTCACAGGGAGCTGCTGGTGTTGAACAAACCAGAGGTGCTCATGGAGAAGGTATGAACAATAGGAAGAAGACAAAACTCCAGGTACTTACTTGGTTGGAAAAATTAGAAATTGTAAAAAGCCTTCATTTCATGTGGGCCTGTAGATGAATTCATTAGGGCTGGAGTTAAAATCACGCCAACACGTGTCGGCATGCGCCTTCTTCAGGGTACGTTATAATAATGTTTACAAAGTTTCACAAAAAATGTGAATAACAAAAACAACTTGAAATGTTTTAAGAAATATAAGTGCAATTTTAACAATATTATGCCTCCATTCATCATTTACACATGTTCATTACAGCTTCCAGATCACAGTGGATCTACAAATACACAAAACATTTAATAACAGACAGAATATTGGTACAATTGCACTTATTCTCTTAAGACATTTCATGTTGTTCATATTTTTTTGTGAAAGGATAGTTTCTAAGTGTAAACATTTTCATGTAATTTAACTTTTTTATACTTAAAGAGAATAATTTGGAGTTCTCTTATGATAGTATTTAACTGGTCTGTGTGTGGCCCCTGAACTAAAAATACATTTACCACCACTGATAATGTTAATATCTTCAGTGTAATATTTGCATTTCACAAATTCATCCCATAGCCTGGATTGGACCCTTTAAAGGGCCAGCGCTCCAAACCACCTTTCTGGTGTCATTCCTCAGAAATCGGGTTGAAGATGGACCTGTGGAGTTGAATGAATGAAGAATTCAGACCCAAGCAGAGCATTTACAGTTTATGGAGACCACAGGGAAATGTGGGAAAAGGAAGAATTCCATTTAAAAAAAGAAAAATACTACTCCTTTAAGGAAGTAGTTGATGTTTCTAAACTATATGGACATAAATATTGGGACACATCATGTCTACAGCTGTAATATGATCCTGTTCATGAGGATTTGACATATAAACTTCATGAACACCTGAATTCAATGTGTCCCAATACTTTTGTCCATATAGTGTATGATATATAATTGTAATTTTGTTTTGGGAATTTCTTTGCACTGTGAAGCTTTAATGTCAGATAATATCAATCAATCAATTAATATTTATTAGTGCAGGGCGTATCAGACCCACGCAGAGCATTTACAGTTTATGGAGACCACAGGGAAATGTTGGAAAGGGAAGAATTCCATTTAAAAAAAGCAAAATACCACTAAGGAAATATTGATGTTTCTAAACTATATGGACATAAATATTGGGACACATCATGTATACAGCTGTAATATGATCCTGTTCATGAGGATTTGACATATAAACTTCATGAACACCTGAATTCAACATGTCCCAATACTTTTGTCCATATAGTGTATGATATATAATTACCTCCGCCAAGGAGGTTATGTTTTTGCCGGCGTTGGTTTGTCTGTCTGTCCGTGTGCAAGATAACTCAAAAAGTTATGGACGGATTTGGATGAAAATTTCAGGAAATGTTGATACTGGCACAAGGAACAAATGACTAAATTTTGGTGGTGATCGGGGGGTGGGGGGGGTGCACTGATCTGCCTTGCTTGGCGGAGGTCTGCGCTCTCCGAATGCTTTTCTAGTTGTAATTTTGTTTTGGAATTTGTTTGCACAGTGACGCCTTCATGTCAGATAATAATAATCAATCAGTCAGTTAATATTTATTAGTCCAGGGTGTATGAGACCCAAGCAGAGCGTTTACAGTGTGTATAGGCCACAGGAACTGTTGGAAAATGAAGAATTCCATTTAAAAAAAAGCTAAATATCACTGCTTTAAAGCTGCAGAAAACGATCATCCATAGCATGGACTGAACAAAGCACAAGTATTGTAGACCCTCACTTTTAGAACAGTACTTACACTAGTAGTTCTGTTCTGTTCATTGTGACTGAACCGTTTATCACATATCTGTGGTATCTTTTCTGATGGTTCCGTCTCTTTCCCAGTGTTTGTGCAGGCCAACAAGCTCCAACAGCACATTTTCGCTGTGCACGGCCAGGAAGACAAGATCTACGACTGTTCCCAGTGTCCGCAGAAGTTCTTCTTTCAGACTGAACTACAGGTAGGTCGCCTCATTGTACCGCTTCCGCCGCTTCTCTGACCTTGACCCGGCCGCCGTGTTTGTCCGTGCATTTCCTGTCTCGCATACGGTAAATCGGAATACGCTGCCTCACCCTGCAGTACCTGGACTCTTCCCAAGGTGACTCACTGAACCCAACCAGGATAAGCTCGTTCTCTGGCTCCTGACCAGACCTCCCCATGCACCGTTTTCTCTCTTCATCTCATCTTCTACCTCACAGGTGTTAAACATGCGGCCCGGGGGCCAAATCCGGCCCACCAAAGGATCCAATCTGGCCCGTAGGATGGATTTATGAAATACAAAAATGACACTGAAGATGTTAACAATCGAGGATGTCAGAATCATTTTAATTCAGATTCCACATACAGACCAATTAGATATCAAGTAGGTCAGACCAAGGTTGTAATAGTTTTGGATTTTTCATTATAGATTAGTTTTATTTAGTTTTGAATTTTTTTCTCTTATTCAGTTAGTTTTAATTTGTTTTTAGAGCAGGTTTGCTAGTTTTTATTAGTTTAAATTTTTCTCTAAATGCTTAGTTTTAGTTTAGTTTTAGTTTTTTCGTATCTTTTCTCTTCTTCTATGACATATTCAAATAAATCCCAGACAGGACTCTGCTGCTTTCTCCCAACTTCAGTCTCCATGTTTCCAGGTAGAGTGGGGACCAGAAGACGACTGGAAACCACAAGTGACGAGAAGTGACGGACCATTAAATATCATATGGTGCCACCAGTTAAAACTGCTCAAGTGAAATAAATCGGTTTCATATCAATCCAACGTTGACAAAGACAAAAACGAAAGGAATTTTATCCATAATTTTTATCCGTTTTAGTGAGTTTTATAAGCACACAATACAGTTTCAGGTAGTTATCGTTTTTTCTTTTAATTATAGCTTTTATTGATTTCAGTTAACGAAAATGTTTTTTCAATTGTAGTTTTTGTCATTTTGTTAGTTTTTGTTGACGATTAACAATAACCTTGAGTCAGACCAGTAAAATACTATCATATTAAACCTATAAATAATGTAAACAGCAAATTTTCTCCTTGTTTTAGTGTAAAAAAAGTACAATTACATGAAAATGTTTATGTTAAAAAACTGTTATTTTACAAAAAATATGAATAACCTGAAACGTCTTAAGTAAATGCAATTTTACCAATGTTCTGCCTGTTATGAAATGTTTTGTGTGTTTGTAACTGTAATATAAGTTTTAATGCACATGTGTAAATGATAAACTGATAATCTGAGGCAGAATATTGTTAAAACTCCAGTTGTTTTTCTTCAGACGTTTCCAGTTGTTCATGTTATTCAGATTTTTGTCGATGTAAACATTATCAGAATTTAATTTTACTTTTTTCACTGTTATTATTTTACTGGTTTGGCCCACTTGAGATCATATTGGGCTGAATGCGGAACTGAACTAAAATGAGTTTGACACCACTGTTCTACTGCCTTCCTCAGCTTCCATAAGGGAATCAGTAAGAATTTAACGATTCCGATTCCATTATCAGTTTTGCTAATCAATCTGATTTTCTTATCGATTCTCATTGGGTGAGGGAATAAAAGAGTACAAACGGGTGGGTTTGCATTAACTGTCTTAATAATAAGAACAGATGGTGCCAGGCCCAGTTCGGGGGAGGGGGGGCTACAGTGAAAGTGAAACTAAAGATGCTTTACTAATTCCTCTATTGCCGCCTTTCTACTACGTGGAACCGGTTTGACTCTGCTCGTCTTCCGTTGTTGTGCACCTCATTTCCTTTCCCCTACCTTTGGAAACTTGTATTTGAGGGGGTACGACGTTTGTTGCCCACATCGGAACCAGAACTGGACCCAGATGACGGCCTGGTGTTCACTCTGCTGTTAGATTCACAAGCGCCGCTAAGTAGAGAATCAAATACGTGACCTTACTGTAAATGAATCACATGCTGTGGACAAATGTTTGAACATGTTGGAAGGATTCCACCCTTTAGAAGAAACGGAAGCTTTGACAGTGTTCCAGTGGACCTGGTGTGGTCTGTTTGGACCTGGTGTGGTCTGTTTGGACCTGGTGTGGTCTGTTTGGACCTGGTGTGGTCTGTTTGGACCGTTTCTGCCTCAACACCATGTTGTCTACGTTCTGACCAAAACAATGCAGCGTATGCGTGACGTCATCACGCATGCGCAACTCAAGTGGAATCGATTAGCAGAATCGTTAAGCAGGCAGGCAAATGATTCTAAGGAATCGAGCTACTGGGATCTGGTTCTCAAAAAGAACTGGTTCTCGATTCCCATCCCTAGCTTTCACCCATGTAACCTTCTCCTTTTACCCCCCCCCCCCCACCAAACCACTTCCATTTCACCCAAATCCCTGTTTTTGCCACTCCTCCTTCTATTCTCCCTCCACCCACTTCTTTCCACTCCTCTGTTCCTCTCTCTCCATCTCTCCTCATGAGGTCTGAGTAGGCTTCTGGCACACTTCATGTCATTATGGTCCAGACGTATTTGTGTGTGTGTATGGGAGAGTGGAATGGATATAAGTCACCCCAGAGTGGGTCCTGAGCCAGCTGTGGCCTGGTCTGTGTTGATGTCCTCTTCTATTCCTCCTCCTCCTCCTTCTTCTTCTTCTTCTTCTTTCTTTCTCTTGTACCGTTTGCACATCCGACTCAAACTGCAGCTCAGGTCTCAGTCTGTGTTTCATTGAAGCGTTCTACCCTGCAGGTGGTCGTAAAATACCATGAAGTTGTTGCGGAAAGTGGTGTAAAAGCCTGCAATTAATCGGAGCTGGAAAATGTACCGAGGGGAGATTTTAACAATAATTAATTTACACTTGTATCCGTGACAGGTGCAACCCTTAAAGCCATGACAAACGGATCTACATGTCTTATTAGCAAAACGCTGAAAGTATTTTACAACAGCGACTCCAGCACACAGATGGAAATATTAAAAATGTAACACTAAAGGAAAAAGAAACACTGTTTTTAAGAGTTTGTCAAGTACTACGGCCATCGTCATGGTCGAGCAGGAGAACAAACTGTGTGTTCTGTAACGTTTCAGTGTTGAATGTACAGAAATGTCCTATGTGGACAAAAGTATATGGACACGTTGAATTCAGGTGTTTCTTTTTCTAACAAACGATAGGGTTATAATATAGGTTTATTTTGGGATAATGCTGATGATACTGAAGCAGTATCATCTGTCAGTTTTGATAATTTTATAAAAGCTGAAACTGGTTTTTAAATGTTTACAAAACTTAGCACCAGAGATTTTAGGCAAATTTTTCATGAGACAAAATGATGACAGAAACACCAGAGGAGCAGACAGTGGTAATTCTAAAATCGCACATGATAACGTTCTCAATAAAAGGTTCTCAACTGTGGAACACATATAAAAACTTTTTTTTTAACGCGTCAAAGGCTGCCTAAAGCCAAATCAGAGATGCAAGCATTTTTAACTTTTTGGAATTTACTATAATTTTATGTAACCTTGATGTAAATATTTACCAAATGCTGTATTCCTCTTTATATTTTTTATTAACATTTGTGATTGTAGCAGTCATTTTATGCGACCTTAAACGTTCTTCTTTTCTTTACTTTTCTCTCTTTCTTTCTAGCATTGTCCCTATCAAATAAACTTAAAAAAATAATAAATAAATATTATTGCATTGGTTTGTTTGGTTTAAATTGTTATGGTTTTTACTTAATTTTTCTCAACATTGATTTTTTTTTTTTTAATCCATAACAGGTTTTTAAATTTTCTACCTTTAAATTTCTCAAAATATTTCTCATCAGATGTGACTTAAGAAGAAAAATCTCCCATTAAACTTTAAGGAAATATTGATGTTTATAAACTATATGGACCTAAATATTGGGACACATCATGTCTACAGCTATAAGATGTCCTGTTTGTGAGGATCTGAGATAAAAACATCAATATTTCCTTAAAGTTTAATGGGAGATTTTTCTTCCTCAGTGAGATGTGATGAAAGTAGATGGTTAGATGGAGACGAAGATTATTATTTACATTCAGAGCAGGAAAAATATTCTAGAAATTTAGAGGAAGAACATTTAAAATCATAGTCATGCATGTAAAAAAACAACAAAAAACTAAACAATAGGGAGAGAAACAAAGTAAACTAAGATAATTTAACTCAAACTAACCAATGCAATGATATTTATCCCATAATATAAAACTCTATTCTGACATTAGTCGTTGTTGTTTTGTATCCCAGACCTGTTAGAAAAGAAACACCTGAATTCAATGTGTCCGAATGTTTTTTTGTTTTTCAAAACTAATTTTATTGATCATCAAGGTCAAACATTGATCACATACGATCATGAACAGTCCTTAATAACAAAGCTCATTTAATAATGTTCGTTACTGTACCAGCTAATTTCCAAGTAGGAAAGGAAAAAAAAGAATGAAAGTCAAATCTAGAGAAGGGAAGAAAAAACACTAAACTAAACAAACAAAAAAACCCAACATATACATACCCCCCCCCCCCCCCCCCCAAAAAAAAATCATGCCCACATACTTTTGTCCATTCACTGTAAAAAAAAAAAAAAAAAAAAAAAAGTCTGTAATTTAACATAATTTTCACTGTTTATTTTGCAGATTTTTCCTGTATTTTTAAGATACAGGAAAATATCAATGAAATGACAAAAACAGACTGTGATTTTACATGCCAAATGTAAAATAACATGAAAAAACTAACTGTGAATAACCATAAAATTTCCATTTTTTTTTTAAAGAATTTTTTTTTCACAGAAAAATACAGTTAAAATACATTTGCCAATGTATCGTAATGTCACAAATATTTCTTTTCTATTTATGAGATTAAGCTGTTAATTTAAAGTCTAATACTGTAAAAAAAAAAAAAAAAAATACTAAAACGAGATAAAATTACTGACGATTAACTTTAAAAGAAGTGTTTGTTCTGTAAGTTTATTCGTTATATAATCGTTATTCTTTTGTATCCCAGACCCCTGTCAGAAAAGAAACACCTGAATTCAACGTGTCCACATACTTTTGTCTACATAGTCTATATTTATTCATCTTTTTTCTTTGTGGCTTTTCTAAACTTATCCTTAGTCGATATGATGATGATATCTAATGCAGATGCAGACAAAGAAGGTCAGGACATGACAGAAATACCACATCAGAGTCGTAGCGGTGATTATTTGATTGAATGAAAGCAGGTTACCCCACACAAACACACACAAACACACACACACACAAACACACACAGTCACAAAGTGGCAGTGATGTAGGGCTGGAAGTGGTGGGCATATGGCTGGCCAGTCCATTTAACAGCAGGGTGACTGCTGGACCCTGTCGGTTAATGTCCACACACAGACAACACTCACACCTCACACTATCTTGCCCACCTGCACACGCACACACAAACACACAAACAACCCCTCTCCCATACACACTTCCTCCCAAATGACTCCCTTCTCGTCCTCTGACCAGGTCACGCCATCGTCAGGGAAGGAAATGTTCAGTGTGGTTAAATTATGTACTTCCTCTTGGTTTTTAATAAATAGTTTGATGATACTAGTCGCATAAATCTGCTCTAAAATGCCACTATCTGGGTTTGTAATAAATTTAAATAATAAATAGTTTCACCTGGAGGTAGACTGATTGTATTTTTGAGAGAATAATGAGGGTTACAAAGAGGAAAAAGCTGGAAAATGCATTATTTTTTTGCCTTTAGCAAACTCAGTTACTATTGAACGGAACAGCAAAGTCAGAATAATAAATAACATTATAAATAAATAAAGCTCTAATAAACTAAATGAATCAATAAATTGACTTAAACCCTCAAAAATCTGTCTGACAACTTGATAATGTTTTCTGTTTGTCATCCCTAACTTGCCGTATTCGTATCTAATATCTAATATAATATCTAATTACGTTTACAACTTATAATGAGCCAACAAATGAATTATTTATTCATCTGCAAACACTACACTGCAAAAAATCCAAATCTTACCAAGTATTTTTTTCTCATTTCTAGTCCAAATATCTCATCACACTTAAAGTAAGACAGAATCACCTAAAGAGGAACTTTTCAGTGAGATATAAGAACTGATTTTTAGACAATAGATCTGGAAAATACCAAGACAATTTTCATTTTTTTCCATTGGCAGATTTTTTTGTTTGAATTAAACAAAAAAAAATTTTTTTGAATTAAGCAAAAAAAAAAAAAAAAAAAAATTCTGCCAATGGAACAAGTGAAATGATCTTGGTAAGATTTCTTGAAAAAAGATTTTCCAGATCTATTGTCAAAAAATCAGTTCTTATATCTCACAGTAAACTTCCTCTTTAGGTGATTCTGTCTTATTTTAAGTGGGATGAGATATTTGGACTAGAAATGAGAAAAAAACGCTTGGTCAGATTTAGATTTTGCAGCGTATGTGTGTCTGTACGCATATTAATGTTCACTAAAATGTGTGTTTGCTCAATACTGATATTATTGTCAATATTTTATTTATTCACCGTAGATCTTATTCAGGGTGGGAGGAGGGGGGTTAGAATGTTTTTTTGTTTGTTTGTTTGTTTGTTTGGAGTGCTATATTGTGTTTATGATTGAAAATTGACAATAGTGTAAGTATGAGTGTGATGAGATATTTGGACCAGAAATGAGAGAAATACACTTGGTCAGATTTAGATTTTTTTTCCAGTGTGCAATGTTTAAAACTGACTCAATCGACACAGATTTTTTTTTGTTTGTTTCTGACACACTTTCTCTTTTGCATCGATAGCGTTTCGTTTTGTGCTAAAAGTTCGTATAACTTAACCGGCCTGGACTGCACCGCTCTTTTCTTCTCACACATCCGTTTGCTCAGGTCAGATAAGTAGAATTCAGTTGTTTTCATTCCAGCTAAGTTGAGCTCAGTTCAACTTCTTTCTCCCACAGCTCTTTGTACTTCTTCCTCTTTGGCTGCTGTACTGTGGCTATATCCATCTTGTTGCTTTTTGGTTCAGGCCCAAGTGTGTGTGTGTGTATGTGTGTGTAAGTATGTGAAAACTCGCAGCCCGAGCCTGACCTGCCACAGCTCCACGGCCCCATGGGAGGGCTCTCTAAGTGGGCTAGACAGAAAGGCTGACTGGGGGAGATGGAGAGCTACAACCACGGAGGTTAATGCCACCGCTAGCTGTTATCGGGGCGTGCGTGCGTGCGTGCGTGCGTGCGTGCTCGCCCGCGTGCATCTGCTGCCAGAGGAAAGTGGAATGGGGTAATTTGTGTGTGTGTGTTTTAATGAGGTGCGGATGGATGAAGAAGGCTGGTTGGCCAGATAGAAAAGGCTTTGGCCTCTTTCAGCCCCTCAGAGGGACCATATGATGTCCGACTCACTCACTCCCCCTCTTTCTCTCTCTCTCTCTCTCTCTCACACACATACCCATGGGTCATCACGGCTCGGACACATCGCTGCATCACCCACCCCTTCCTCCATCACTAACTTCGTTACTTTCCCCTCCGTCGTGTTCTCGATCACTATCTTTTACCACAGTTTTCTCTTCGTGTCTTCCTGTCCCGCTCCCTCCTCCAGCTCTGTGCCCCCCCCCCACCACCACCACCACCATCCACCCCTCACCCCCTCCCTCCCCCACCCTCGTCCGTCCCAGAAGAACCAGCCCCTATGCATATTTAAGCCCCTCTCCTCTCTTCCTCTCTTCTGTGCCTCTCCCCAGTGCCCCATAAATAGTGCAGACGTAAGCTGGTAAATAAGAGATGTTTTGGTGTGTGTCTGTATGTGTGTCTGTATGTGTGTGTGTGTGTGTGTGTGTGTGTGTGTGGGTGTGTAAATAAGAAATGCTGTGGCCCTGATCAGTGTGGTCCTTCTGGATCTGTCTCTCTCTCCGACTTTACTCCCAGACTTCATACACTACTTTTCATATTCTCTCTGTTTGGGTTTCTTTCTCTCGTTCTTTCCTTTCTTTCCGTTTAAAAGCATTTGTTTAAACTGTATATTTTTCTCCATTACCTAATTACTTTCTTCAACCCAGTGTTTAAAGATGAACTCTTACTCTTTCATAACCGTGTACTTATTCCGTCTGTTTGGGGTTTTTTTTACCCCCCCTCTCAGAAGCATTTTTTTTTCTGCTGGAAATCTGACTGTATCGACTCTGACTCTCTCCATTCCCTGACAGATTTCTTGATCTCCAGCTTCCCTTTAAGCCTCCAGGGGGTGCTACACTGCAGCTTCTGCCCTCAATGTTTCCTCCCATCTTTCACTCCATCCATCACTCTTGCCTTCCTCCCCAATCATGTCTAGTTTTGTTTTGTTTTGTTTTTTTCCCCTCCTTATTTCTGGTGTGTCTGTTTTTGCTACACCGTTTCCTTTAGCGCTGGTAAATTTTTCAGCAGCACAAGATGCGTGGATTGTTGGTCAGATGAATAAATGGATGGAATATGTGGAGGAGGTGGTCTGCTCCATTTGTTTTGTGGTTTGTCGATTCCCTCCGTGGGATCCTGTCCTTCTCCGTGTGTCCCAACGGTGTTGAATATTTGAGAGTTTCGCACACGTGTACAGATGAGGAGGATCTGTTCCTACATGTACGCAATTTAAAGAACATATAGCATGTTTTACACACTAGTGGACAGATGACGAGATGAGGGGACGGAAAGACAGAAATGTACAGGTACATTAGTTTTATGGGATTACAGTGGTAATCAAATCGAGAAGAAAGTCAAGATAATGTCTAGTGAATCCAAAACGTATTTCAGACCTATGAGTAAAGCGCTTTGAATCGATGTGTAACTTATATTAAACTTACCTTCAATGCATATTGACCAGTGACGATTTCTCACAGACTGTAAGGAAAGCCCGGCTTCCCCTAAAATTATGAAAATTAAATGGTTAAATTTGTACGGCTGTGTTGACATTTTATTGACTACAAATGCGTTAGAACACGTTCATCTCCAAGATGAGTTCGTTCAGAATCAGCTTTATCACAAATCAACGGACGCGATGTTGTTCACTTCTCCTCCATTCCCGTGTCTGTGTTTTCTCCTCCATCTCTGCTCAGTGCATTTGTCCGTAGACTGCGGGCGTCTGTGGGCTTCAATGGGACTGAGTGGAACAGTTTTTTTCATTGCGTCAAAACTGGACGGTAATTGAATAAATGCCACGATGCTGTTCCGCCCCCGGACGCCGGGAGTCTCTGGGGGTGAATGGAGCTGTGGGCGGAGCTTGGCCGGGCTGGACGCCAGAATCTCACATGCTGATTGGAGGATCAGTCGAAAGGCTGAATCCTGTTTGATTGACAGCGAGTTTCAGATCCCCTCCTTCACTGACACAGTTCAGTTTAATACCGTCGCACATTCTGCTGTGAAATCAGACAAACCACTACGAAATTACTCGTTTATTTCTTGCACTGTAAATAAAACACACTCATTGGACTTCCTTGTTTCAATTTAACATAATTTCAGCGTTTTCTTGTTTCAGTTTCATAATTTAATCATTTCTTGTTCAAGTTTAATATCGTTTTATAGATAGTTAAATCAATCATACAGTCGGCTAGGTCGGAGTGAAAGGAGCGTCTGTTTAAAAAGGCTGAAGTCTTCCACCCACAACACACTGGGCCAAGGCAATCTAAGCAGAGAGGACACTGGTCCAGTCCCTGGAAAAGACGCCTACTTGGTACGATAAGGTCACTGAGCATTTTCTTAAAAAGGAACGGAGGGCCGAATTTATGTTTAAATAGCTTGACAGTTTTATTTATTTATTTATTTATTTATTTATTTATTTATTTTATGTAAGCCGACAATGAGCTTCCCCTGTCTGAAAGACGAGCAGCCGCCACTGATATTGACGTATGTAGACGTATTTAACGTGTTCTAGACCAGCAGTTTGAACTGGTCCAGCTTTAGGACCCACTGTCACCCCTCAATGACAAGCTGTGACCCAAATTGATAACAGTTAAATGTACCAGGTTCATTTAATGCAAAGATGTCGTGTTTTGAACCTGAGATAATACAGAATATCACAGTATGAAAACACAGAAGACAAGTTTAATGTTTATGTTTATGCATTTGGCAAAGCAACTTACAGGGGAAAACCAATCAAATCACTCAGTCAATCAAATTTTATTTATATAGCGCCAGATCACAACAAAAAAGTTACCTCATGACACTTTATATATAGAGTTGGTCAAAACCAGACTAAGCCAATTTACAGAAACCCAACAGAATCATGATAAATAATGATAAAACAAAATGACTAGGAGCAGCTGATGCTGAATATACACTAAAAACAAAAAGTTAAGGATATTTCTTCTGTGATTTGCTGAATGCACTCGTCACACCAAAGGAGATTTCAAAAATAGTTGGAGTGTCCATAAAGACTGTTTATAATGGAAAGAAGAGAATGACTATGAGCAAAACTATTACCAGAAAGTCTGGAAGATACTATTAAAGAATGGGAGAAGTTGTCACCCCAATATTTGAGGAACACTTGAGCAAGTTTCAGGAAGTCTGTGAAGGCAGTTATTGAGAAAGGAGGAGGACACATAGAATAAAAACATTTTCTATTATGTACATTTTCTTGTGGCAAATAAATTCTCATGACTTTCAATAAACTAATTGGTCATACACTGTCTTTCAATCCCTGCCTCAAAATATTGTACATTTTGCTTCCCCACCCTGTATGTGTCCTCCTTCTTTCTTAATAACTGCCTTCACACGCTTCCTGAAACTTGCGCAAGTGTTCCTCAAATATTCAGGTGACAACTTCTCCCATTCTTCTTTAATAGTATCTTCCAGACTTTCTCGTAATAGTTTTGCTCATAGTCATTCTCTTCTTTCCATTCTAAACAGTCTTTATGGACACTCCAACTATTTTTGAAATCTCCTTTGGTGTGACGAGTGCATTCAGCAAATCACACACTCTTTGACGTTTGCTTTCCTGATTACTCATATGGGCAAAAGTTTCTGAAAAGGTATGGATAATAGTGTTAGGTATGATTATGACATCAGTATATGTTTGGTTTCAAAACAATTGACATAGTGCCTGCTGAGAAAAAACAACTAAATGTTCATTGTAAATTTTGCTTCCCCACCCTGTATAAAGGCAAGCTGAAAAGCACCAAAATCATTTGCAATAACTCAGCGATGCCTAGACTGACACGTGACCACAGATGCCATGCTATGGGGCTCCTGGAGGTCAGAATCTCTGCTCGGCAGGTGGCGCGCCGTTTTGGATGCAATGTATCCACCATAGTCAGGATGCAACAGAGGCATGAAGAAACTGGCTCAACTGCAGACAGACTTCGCCCTGGACGAGCACATGTGACCACGCCACAGCAGGACCGCTACATTGAGCTGCAGCACCTCCGGGACCGCTTTGTGACTTTTGGTTTTGGGGGTCCTTGAGTTTCTTTCTTTATCCTTATTTTTTGTCAACAAATTTGGATGTGATTTTTTATTTTTACTGTATAGAAATGGCTTATGATTAATTCCAAAGAGCTTATGGAATAGAAATACTCATCGATTTAAAAAAATATATATAAGAATCTTCAAGTGTTGCATTTTCATTGGCACTGAGTATACATGGGGTTCGCGGGTAACTCACTAATCCGACCATCACTAGTGAGGGGGGCTTTATCAACAGAACGCACCGCATCAGGGCCGGTTCACTTTCACCTTTATTTTGCAAAGGGAAACGGTAGACTGTTGTAGTGGTGGATCATTGGTGTGTACAGTTGTATGTATCTATGAGATGGGATAATCTTCTACTGCACACCTGATGACTTCTCACAGCACACTGGTTGGGAAACACTGTTGTAGAAGACCTCTTCTCACCCTTTCCAGACACAAAGTGTTTCAGCACCTCCCCTCTGGACAGCTCCTGGACTTTGTTGTGCAACAGGAGATAATACCTGTAATACTGAATATCACCATACACTTCAAATTCAGAATGACATTAAAAAAAACTAATGAATTAAAATTAAATGACTTAAATTAAATACCCATTAATTTTCCAAAACCACAGGGTGCTCATGGGAGGAACCCGTCAGTACTCCTCAAGACACTGTGAGCAGAGACATGGAGGATCCACCACCACAAAACATAGTAACTGTACTCCAATATTTTTTTTTTTTTTTGGCTACGACAACAAGCGGCGCATCTGAACCACAGTACAAACTCAAAACAATCTTCATCCAGGCTGTGGTAACTGCATAATATCAGTTACATCAATATCCAACAGTGCTAAACAGTCATAACAGCTATAATAGGCTGTATTTTACCGCAGCAGTCCAGGCTAATATCAGCACTATCCCTTACATAATATTTACAGTGACAAAGATAAGATTCTGATGTGAAAGAAGTGAAGTGTAACGCTAACCTTAATATCCATCCTAGTGTGATGGCATATTTTGTTGTCAGTTAGCACTAAATACAAAGTGTGGGCGAGTGTTAGATGATAAATGAAAGGTTTAAGGACAAACTGACACGTTAACAGGTCACATTATGCAAATTTTCCAACCATGTGTTGGAAATGTTTTTGAATTTCCAGAAAATTGGCAAAAGCAAGTGTAAATTTATGCATGTTTCTGCCCACTAATATTATGCAAATATTAACCCATAAAGACCCAAACATCCATCTTCAACTAAAACCATCTACTGATTTAAACTGTTTAATACCTGTTGATCTGCTAATTCCATCAATACATGGAAATAATTGGTGTAAAATACAGTTCTTCATCTTTTCATGGTCATCAGATATGACCCATTTAGACGTTCAGAGGCTCTGTAGTTACCATGGAAACACCGTCATCTTCTACAACATTGACTCACCAGTAAAACCCATGGAGTTGGATCAATGACAGTGGATAAAATGAACAAAAATAAAGAAACAAAACATACAAAATAATAACATTGTGAAAAAAAAATAAGTAACAAACTAAGTAAAATAAAGTAAAAAAAAAATATATATATATTTTAATTAAAATAAGCAACAAAATGAACAAAAACAGCCAAAGTAATGAATAAAACAAATAAAAATGAACAATAAATCAACAAAATAAGCCACAAACTGGACAAAATTGAAGAAATATGGTGAAATAATTGGTGTAAAATACAGTTCTTCATCTTTTCGTGGTCATCAGATATGACCCATTTGGATGTTCAGAGGCTCCGTAGTTACCGTGGAAACACAGTCATCTTCTACAACATTGATTCACCAGTAAAACCATCATCATATCCAGTCCACCTGTAACTCATGTTTTTCCAACCTTCTACTGGTGAAAATGCACTGGAATGTCAGTCAAACCTGTGACTTCCCACCTGTGAACTCGTACTAGATCCATGTTCTCCCAGTTCTGAGCTTTGACGTCACGTAACCCATGAAACAACAATGGTGCCCCCCCATGGACGTGGTGTTTATGCAAATTGCTTATTACCTCTGCCAGGAGGTATTGTGATCACTTTGCTTTGTGAGTTTGTGTGTTTGTTTGTTTGTTTGTTTTGTTTGTTTGTTTGTTTGTTTGTTTGTTTGCAAGATAACTCAAAAAATTAAGAACTGATTTTCATGAAATTTTCAGGAAATGTTGATACTGGCACCAGAAACAACTGATTAACTGTTGGTGGTGATGGGGGGGGCAGATCTGTCTTGGCGGAGGTCTGTGCTCTACGAGTGCTTTTTCTAAACAAGGTATTGCGCTGACGTTATTTATCCGCAAATGGTCTGTATAATCAGCAGCTACTCTAGCGTTAGCTAGTTTTCAGTCCAATGAGTGCAAGAATAAATTAATACCAAATACGTATCAAATATACAAAAAATAACAGAACATAAAAGGTAAAACAGTTTCTCTTGCCTTGTGCGCTATTTTTCCTCCTCTGTTTCCCTCAAATAAACAAAGAACAGACACCTTTTGGGATAGAAATGATTGTAAATGAGTATAACGTATGGTCCGCTGTTACGTGCCAGGAGGTCTAGGGTGCCGACACGTAACAAAAACTAAAAGAAAGAAAAAGATGGTCCGGGAGACAGCAAAGGAAAACGTGGAGAGCAGGTCGATTGTAACAAAAAGACATGGAGTTTATGATACAAAAAGAAAATTTGAACACGGCCCAAATTAGTTAAAAAAAAATAACACAAGCTGAAGCAAGCAAGCAAACAAAAATAAACAAACTGCAGCGCTGGACCCACACACTGGTCTTCATGGTCGGAGCTCCAGGCTTTTATAGGCAGGCGAACTGAATTCAGGTGTTTCCAGTCGGCCTAAATTGAAGGCGGAGACAAGGAAAAAAAAAAAACAGTAACATCCGCCATGCTGGTTTGTTTACATCTAACTCCCACAATTCCTTGCGCTCAGATAGTTTGGCGTGACTTGCCTGGAACGTTACAAAGCCGTGAGTTGTGGTTTGAAGTCATGACTTGCGGGCTCAAAAAACGTCCAGAAACACAGCATTATTTTTACATTTTTTGCCTGTAGTCTTTGTCACCAAACTGATCCAGACTCTTCCATGGCTTTGTTTGTGCAGGTCTTCGTACATGCGGGTGTTTTGCAGCGTTTCTTCTTGTCTCTTGTTATAAATCAGTGAATTCTTCAGTCTTCTTACTGGCCCACATATGCAAACACACACAGAAAACTGTTCTCCAACTCTATCAATACGTAAATACTCCCACATCCCACATCTCTCTTGAGGACATATGGAGTTTTTTTTTTTTTTTAATTATGTGCAGATGTGTGAATACCAACAGCTGGATTGGTATGCATGTAGCGATTAGTGAATTGTAGAAAAACAGGACTAATAGCTTGTGCATCATTTATTGGTCTGTCAGGTCTAATCATGTGTTTTCACATCAGATTATTGTGAATCCATCTGTGTGTTACAAATGTTTTATATGATCAGCGTCGTTAGCTCAATCCAAATTTCTCTCTAACTATTTTACATTATTTCTTGCATTTTTAGCATAGAGTTGGTTCTTTGTATATTTTAGTATTTTTTTGTAATTCTGTATATTGTCAGTGTTTTTAGGTATAATTTGTGTGATATTTTTAGACAGTTTTTTTGGACTACTAAGAAGAAACAGAGCAGCTAGACTGATGTTCACTGTTCTTACAGCAGTGACAATAAAGTCCTATTCTGTTCTGTTCTATTCTGTTCTATTCTATTCTATTCTGTTCTGAATAGAACAGAACAGAATTGAATAGAACAGAATAGAACCAAACAGAACAGAATAGAATAGAATACAATATAATACAATAGAAAAAACAGAATAGAATAGAATAGAATAGAATAGAATAGAATAGAATAGAACAGAATAGAACAAAACAGAATAGAATAGAATAGAATCAGAATAGAATAGAATAGAATAGAATAGAACAGATCAGAATAGAATAGAATAGAATAGAATAGAATAGAATAGAATGGAGTAGAACAGATCAGAATAGAACAGAACAGAGTAGAATAGAATAGAACAGAACAAAATAGAATAGAATAGAATAGAATAGATCAGAAAAGAACAGAATAGAACAGAGTAGAATAGAATAGAACAGAACAGTATTCTGTTCTGTTCTATTCTATTCTGTATGTTTAATAAAGTTAGGTCATTATCCAACACTCATCATAAATGACTGACGTACTGTGTTCTTTCTCTAAACTCTTCCCTAAAACCTAAACATACTCGTCCACTCACATCAGTCCAGACTTCCTCATCATGTGTCATTCACATTAGACTGCTTTTCCTCATCATGTCCCGTTGGATGCTTTGCACAGACTCCGCTGTCTGACTTGTGAATGGTTTGTGTCGTTGGTGTGTGTCGGGGCAGAGCTGTGTTCGTAGTCTGTCTGTGAATAATGTTGTCTTTGTCTTTGTCTGAATCTGTATCCCTCTAACTGAATTATGGAAAGGTGCGGATGTGGACAAACTGACAATAGCGCTCTGTGTGTGTGTGTGTGTGTGTGTGTGTGTGTGTGTGTGTGTGTGTGTGTGTGTGAATTTGATCCGCAGATCCCCTTGGCGTTCCAGGGGAGCGTACTCAGCTGCCCCACTGCTCTCTGGGAGACTGTGTTATTAGAATGGGGACCTGGGACACACATACACACACATATACACACACATATATACAGACACAAACACACTTACCTTCCTAAATCCCCGAACTTGAAGCTATGTGCAGCGAGGGAAAAGAGAGACTGAAGCAGAAAGATTCATAACAAAAGACAGAGGAGGAGACAGAGTGTGTAACATAAGCAGCCTTACCTTAATACTGTTAAGACTATTACACCTACTGTTTATTCTGCTACTGGAGCATCACACACAATTAGTTTACTATTAGTGACTTAAGCCCGGACTTTGTATTTACTAAAATGCTTTAATTACAATGTACTTAAATGATTTCAGTTTTATGACATTACTATAAAATGTTCAGTATATTCGACTAATTTGTAGACATAGTCGAAAGTACGAAAAAGTTTAACTGGGAATTAAATCACTAAATTTTAGTCATGACCACACCTTTTTATCTGTGCATTGCATTGTGGGTATTGGACATGTTGTTGTAAATGTGTTCTTTTTCTGTGCAGGGGTTCAGTGGGGTTGTGCTGTTAGTGTTCATTTGGACTGAATGTGTGTATGTCAGTGTTTATTGGCCTTTTTGTGTTTGTTTTTGTGTTTTTGTAGAGCTGCACCATGATTCAGAGCCAGAGGAAGAACTATGGATTTCCTGTTTATCAATGAATGTTCTTGTTCTATGAAAATCTTCATACCTTGCCAAATTAAAAGCACTTCCTGTATTGACAAATTACAGTGAGCTAACTTCCTGCCTAACTTTCATCCACACTGCAGTATTTTAAGTTGAATAATCATACAAAGCAACTTATATTACAAAAGATTTTAATTTAAATCAACTTGGATTTGAGTCCAATGAACTGATGATATTAAATTAATGATTCTACAAAGCAACTGACATGGCAACAAATTTGAAGTTAAATTAACTTGGCATTTAGTGTGTTGTACTTAAAATAGCAATTCCATTCAATTCAAGCATTTAAGTTTAATACACTCAAGTTTTCATTACTTGTTATCTAATTTTTTTAAGGCAACCAGTTTACTGAAATTTTTTAAGTAAACTCAACTTATTGGGTCTTACAGTGTACTATTAAATCTACAGTCTAATTATTCATTCATTCATAACCTTTACTTAACCCCTATACATGTGTACAACGAAATTAAAAGAGACAACTCTCTTGTGCTGCGTAGTGCAGAACAGTTTCAAAAGAAAAGAAAAACACTATAAAAAATATATATACAGGGTGGGGAAGCAAAATTTACAATGAACATTTAGTTGTTTTTTCTCAGCAGGCACTACGTCAGTTGTTTTGAAACCAAACATATATTGATGTCATAATCATACCTAACACTATTATCCATACCTTTTCAGAAACTTTTGCCCATATGAGTAATCAGGAAAGCAAACGTCAAAGAGTGTGTGATTTGCTGAATGCACTCGTCACACCAAAGGAGATTTCAAAAATAGTTGGAGTGTCCATAAAGACTGTTTAGAATGGAAAGAAGAGAATGACTATGGGCAAAACTATTACGAGAAAGTCTGGAAGATACTATTAAAGAAGAATGGGAGAAGTTGTCACCCCAATATTTGAGGAACACTTGTGCAAGTTTCAGGAAGCGTGTGAAGGCAGTTATTGAGAAAGAAGGAGGACACATAGAATAAAAACATTTTCTATTATGTACATTTTCTTGTGGCAAATAAATTCTCATGACTTTCAATAAACTAATTGGTCATACACTGTCTTTCAATCCCTGCCTCAAAATATTGTACATTTTGCTTCCCCACCCTGTATATATGCAGAATAAAAACAAGCATGTCAACCAACCAAGAAACAGTAGAGATAAATATATTTTGCACTTTGACCCTGGATGAACACTAAGGATATATGTTAAATGTACATATGACAAATTTCTTTATTGTCATTTGACAGCACAGAGTACATCAAACGAGATTTCGATCGATGATTAGGGACATCGGGCCGCTACAACTGGTGCGCTACCATAGAACCCTTTTCTTCGAAATTTGCCGAGAAGAACAAGATAATGCAAAGCACAAATGTAAGACATCATCCAGTTTTCACACCGTACACGTGGACACATGCTGGATATCCTAATTTCAGGTTCTGTCACTGTCATGTGTTCAGTACCCAGTACGCAGTAAAAGAAAGACTGAAGCAGAAAGATTTATAACAAAAGACGGAGGTGAAGAAAGAGTGTGTAACATAAGCAGCCTTACCTTAATGCTGTTAAGACTATTACACCTACTGTTTATTCTGCTACTGGAGCATCACACACAATTAGTTTACTGTTAGTGACACGGCTACTATTAAATCTACAGTCTACTTATGTGAACAAGTCCAAGCAAATGTGGAAAATCTGAAAAGTAATATTGTGATTGCATCTGGATGTCCTTAGTCCTGGCAGATGTTTTTTGTCCGACCACCTGAGGACAAATTGCATACAAATTGTGTCCGTAGCTGTTAACACTGTTGGGATTTTTTGCAGCATTCGTCATGTCACACTGTGAATGCAAAATGCATGTTAACGTTCACGTCGGGTTTAAGCAGAAGAAAGAAAGATCTCAATATGGGATCAGCTAATCATCTGCAAATATTGCATTTGTATTCCTGTGTACACCTGTGTGTGTGTTTGCGTTTCCGCTTTGAGGAACGTACGGCAAGAAAACACTAAAAAAATAAAATAAAATAAAATAAAACCCACACACGGCGGGTCTCGGTGAGGGAGGCGAGATGGAAAAATAAGTCAAAAGAAGTTGTTGCTTTGATGTAGAACATGGGGAACAAAGAGATGATGCAGAGATACAAAGGCAGACGGAGTGAGATGAAGAGAGAGGAAGTGATAAACGGACATAGAGGTAAATACAAAGGACTTATGCCAGCCAGGACCCGGAGCTTTCAAAGCACTCGGAGCATGTTTCTGTCATTTTGTGTGTGAAAGTAACAGAGGGGGAGGCGTCGGGTGGTGGCGGCGGGAGGTCCCGATCGTCTCTGTATGGTTCAGTGTTCTGTCAAACCCACCGGTACATCAGCAGTGGAAGCATTCACCTGTGTCGCCGTCGGATAAACAGACCTGCGACCTCACTGTGGTAATATTTGTACATACAGTGTGTGTCCTCTATTTTCAGCCTGTCATTAGTGATTTACAGGAGCGACTACGGCAGGAGTGTCAAAGTCATTTTAGTTCAGGGGACCACTCACAGAACCAATGTGATCTCAGTAAAATAATAACAGTGAAAAAAGTCAAATTACATCATGAAAATGTCTATGATAACACCATAAATGGGTGTGTTTTAACCCATAAAGACCCAAACAGACACTGGTGACTAAGACCATCTACTGATCTAAACTGTTTGATACCTGTTGATCCACTAATTCTATCAATACATGGAAATAATTGGTGTAAAATGCAGTTATACTTCAATTATTTATAGAATCAAATGTACAAAAACTTGTAAAATCAGAATAAAATAAGTAAAAAAAATAAGGATGATTGGTGTAAAATGCAGTTTTACCTCAAGTATTCTTGGAGAAAATGTACAGAAACTTGTAAAATCAGAATGAAATAAACAAAATACTTGGAAAAATAAGGAGAAAATTAACCAAAAACCTTGAAATATGGCATAAAAGTGAACAAATCCTTCTAAAGTGAGGAGAAAATGAACAAAATACTTGAAAAATGAGAATTCATCTTTTCATCCAGAGCCCTGTATTTAGTTTAACTTCAAAAACCATCTACTGATCTGAACTGTTTAATACATGTTGATCCACTAATTCTATCAATACATGTAAATAATTGGTGTAAAATGCAGTTTTACACCAATACAAGTTTTACAACGTGTAAAATCAGAATAACATAAGCAAAAAAAAGGAAGATTGGTGTAAAGTGCAGTTTTACCTCAGTTATTTATAGAATAAAATGTACAAAAGCTTGAAAAATGAAAATAAAATAAGAAATTACTTGAAAAACAAGGAAAAAATGAACCACATATGGCACAAAAGTGAACAAATCCTTCTCAAGTGAGGAGAAAAATAAAATACTTGAAAAATAAGAATTCATCATTTCATCCAGAACTCTGTATTTAGTTTAACTTCAGAAACCATCACCTGATGTAACTGTTTGATAGCTGTTGATAAACTAATTCTATCAATAAATCTAAATAATTGGTGTAAAATGCAGTTTTACCGCCATTATTTATAGAATAAAATGTACAAGAACTTGTAAAATCCGAAGAAAATAAGCAAATTACTTGAAAAATGAGCAAAAAATGAACCAAAAAACCTTGAAATCTGGCACAAAAGGGAACAAATCCTTCTAAAAAGAGGAGAAAATGAACAAAAAAACTTGAAAAATGAGGAGCATTCATTGTTTCATAACATCCAGAATCCTGTATTTTGTCTGTTAATCCTCAAAAACGAAAACCATCTACTGATGTAAGCCATTTAATACCCGTTGACCCATTAATCCTATCAATATATGTAAATAATTGGTGTAAAATGCAGTTTTACTCAATTATTCATAGGAAAAAAGTACAAAAGCTGTTAAAATAAGCTTAAAAAAAAGCAAAATACTTGAAAAATAAGGGGAAAAATTATCCAAAAAAAACTTGAAATATGGCATAAAAGTGAACAAATGCTCCTAAAGTGAGGAGAAAATGAGCAAAAATACTTGAAAAGTTAGGAGAATTCATTATTTCATAACATCCAGAACCCTGTATTTAGTCTGTTAACCCTCAAAAACCAAAACCATCGACTGATGAGGAAAATGCAGATTTACATGTTTTCATCCGTAGTACTGTGCAGTTGTTCATCATCAGGGTCTAAAAGTTTGCCAGATAGATGCAATATTTCATACATTCCATTAGAAAAGACATGAATATGCAGCATTAATGTGGCTGTAGTGCATTAAATCAGCTAGATGCAGAAATGACAAAATATGATTAAGCTTCATTCATGTTTTTTCTTAATCAGTTGAAATTAAATTTAATGACACGGCACCAAAACAACTGTACATTCATAAATTTACTGTGTGACTTTTTTCTCCTCTATACATTCGATCATTTTTCCATGTATAATAAAACCATTCCTCTCTTCCCATGTGAGTTAATTAGTTTATTTTTGGTCATGAAACAACAGTACAGGGTTCATCGATGTAACACCAATGCGATAGCAAAACAGAAGTAGAAATAATATAAAATACCCCCGAACAATAAAAAAAAACCATCCTTTTAATTCTCCATTTCCTCATTTATGACATTTAATCCAACAACTGCAGTAATTATCATCCATTTCCAGCTACATCCATCCATTCCTTCCTCCATTTACCACTGTTGCTGCTCTATCTGCCAGTTTCAGGTTCATGGTAATCAAAAAAAAAAAAAAAAATGCCCAGGCTCCCTAGGGACTCATGGGGATCGGGCGTGTGCAATAATATGACAGTGACAAGGAAAGGCGGCATGCTCTGCTAAACTGTGAGCTCATGTGTGTGTTCCACAGATCATGTCTGTGCATCTATTTGTATGTCAGTAAGCCCCGCATACATTTTTCATTTATGTCCGCCTGCACATTTACATTACGGAGCGCGTGTGTGTGTGTGTGTGTGTGTGTGTGTGTGTGTGTGTTGCAGCTCCTTCACACCCCTGTCAGACATTATTACTTTGTGTTTTTGGGGTTTTTTTCTACAGTTATTTTTTATTGAGTTTTTTACAGCAGTAGTGCAAAAAATATATATCTAAACAATAGGAATTGTTGTTTTTATACGGAACAGAGCATATACAAAACACACATACAACAAAAAACAAACGACCAAAAAAAAGAACATCACAAAGCAAGCCACCTATCGTCCTGAACAAATGTCAGAGTTTGTAAGACGCAAACTTACCTTTAAACATTGGTCCATAATATCACTGAGAGAACAGGAAAAAGAAAAAAAGGGAGGTATGTTTGCACATATACCTACATACATAGGGATGGGAATTTAACGACTCCGATTCCATTATCAATTTTGCTTATCGATCCGATTCCTTACCGATTCTGTTATCAATTTTCATTGGGTGAGGGAATAAAAGAGTATAAACAGGTGTGTTTGCATTAACTGTCTTTCATATTTCCATCTGCACAGAAACTATAACATTTACAGTATGGACAAATAATAATAACAGATGATGCTGGGGGGGGGGGGGGGGGGGGGGGTACAGTGAAAGTGAAACTAAAGACTCTTTACTTATTCCTCTATTGACGCATTTCCACTACGTGGAACCGGTTCAGTTCTGCTCGTCCCCCGTTGTTGTGCATCTCATTTCCTTTCCCCTACTTTCTGAAACTTGTATCTGACAGGGTACGACGGTTGTTGCCCACACCGGAAACGGAACTGGGCCCGGATGACGGCCTGGTGTTCACTCTTCCGCTACATTCACAAGCACTGCTAAGTAGCAAATCAAATACGTGACATTCCAGTAAATGAATCACATGCTGTGGATAAATGTTTGAACATGTTGGAGGGATTCCACCCTTGAGAAGAAATGGAAGCTTTGACAGTGTTCAGCTGGACCTGGTGTGGTCTGTTTGGACCTGGTGTGGTCTGTTTGGACCTGGTGTGGTCTGTTTGGACCTGGTGTGGTCTGTTTGGACCTGGTGTGGTCTGTTTGGACCTGGTGTCATCTGATTAGATCGTTTCTGCATCAGCGCCATGTTGGCTACGTTCTGACCAAAACAATACAGCATATGCGTGACATCATCACGCATGTGCAGCAAAGGCAGTATTGATAAGCAGAATCATTAAGCAGGCATGCAAACGATTCCAAGGAATCGAGCTACTGGGATCCGGTTCTCAAAAAGAGCCGCTTCTTGATTCCTATCCCTACACATACATATATATATATCTAGACGTGCATACACACATATACATACACCCACATACAACTAAATACAAATGCATACATACATTAATATGAAATGCGTCATGTTGTACATACATCCCCCATGAACATATGTACATGTCAGCACACATACATATATGTTTTTGCATATGTATATGTTGTTTTTTGGATGCTTTTCAGGCTTTAGCCCTCATCTGGCACTCAGGTTTTCCCATTCCTCGGTCACTTTGTCTTAGATATATGTGTGTGTGTGTGTGTGTGTGTTTTCTTTTTTTTTTTGTCTTTAAACACAACCACATTGGTCTCTGTAATAGTGTGACTCATGTGTGTCGTGTGCTGCTCAGGAATGATCAGTTATTTGCGCTAAAGGTGAGGTCACTTCCTATTTTGTGTAACCGCTTCCAGCAGGGAGTCGTCACTTTTACTGCGAATCTGGTGAAAATCTGTGTTTGCCTTTCACGTCTTGTATGTGTGTGCGTGTGTGTGTGTGCATGTGCGTGTGTGTGTGTGTGTGTGTATGTGCACTTCCTGTCGTGAGTATATTTTCGGTGTGTTTACCGGTCCATCCCTGACTGTTTGGGCCAATAGCAACAGGAGAGGGGAAGTCCCCATGGGAGAAAGAAAAGGGGAGGAGAGCTCCCTGAACAGGACGTGGATGAAGAGAGGGGTGGGGTGGGGGGGCAGACAGACAGACAGACAGAGGGACAACAGAGGAGACGTGAGGACAAAGACGGCCGAAAAAAAGTCCAAAAGAAGCAGGAGGGGAGCAGGGAATACGTGTCGGCGGGACATAAAGGGCAGGGGGTGCGTTTATTTTCAATCCGCTCCCGAGGCAGCATCCTGTCCTGGGCGGGTGGGGCTAAAGACAAGCCAGGGAGCAAAAGGAAGAGGTGCTAAGACAGCCCATCTGCTCGTCCCAGACACACACACACACACACACACACACACAGACAGAGACATGCTCCCTCTGTTGGAAGAGTGTCAACTCTGAGCTATAAATACACTGAACCCAAAGAAGACCACAAGGCGACTAAGGTGATTTTTCATTTGGTGTTAAAAACAGCAGTGGAGATGGGGCACATGTACACTCTGACACACACACACACACACACACACACACACACACACACACACACACAGCCTGCAGTTGGATTGCCTCCAGTTGCCCCCACATACACACACATTTGACACAAATTCATGTACTGACAGACGCTCACTGATTCATGTAGGTAACACACACACACACACACACACACGGCATTGTTCCAAACACAGAGCTTCCTCTTCCTGTGTCTATTAGAGACTTGGCATGTCTGTGTAAATGTGTTGTTCTGACATCATTACAGGACAGCATCATGTTTGGGTGTGTTGGGTTCCATTAAATCCACCAGTGTGGACGGGGTTCAGTCCTCCAAGGTCAGCGTCAAACACTTACATGTGTGTTCAGTTCAGGGACCTCGTACAGACCAGTATTATCAGAAATGGACCAGACCAGTACAATAATAATAAAACCGAATAACCTATAAGTAATGCAAACACCAAAGTTATTTCTCTGTTTTTAGAATAAAAAACAAACTATCCTTTAAAAAATGTGAATAACATGAACAATCTAACAGAGTGTTTTTCAGCCTTGGGGTCTGGTTCCACAGTTGTGTATGAAATGACCTTTGTAAACATACGGGTTTTGTTAAATGGAAGCAGAAAATATAAGTTTGTTCTTATTTCGGCTACTTTTCATTACCTCCACCAGCAGGTGTTATGATCACTTTGCTTTGTTTGTTTGTTTGTTTGTTAGTTAGCAACTTTACAGGAAAACTATTCCAACCATCTTTACCAAATTGTCCCCACAGATAGGCCTAGGCCCTGGGACCAACCCATTCAATTTTGGGCCAAGTAGGCCATAGTTCAAGGTCACAGCAAGGTCACAAAAACTACAATTTTCCTATCTCACATCATTGAGCAATTTTCGAAAAATTCATAAAAAATTCAAAACAACTCCGATTAGCCTCCAATTTGATCCACCTGTAGCTTAGAACAATATCTTGTATTTGGCGCAAAACTGTCCACATCCACTGTGGAATGTGGACTCTGTGGACATTTACGTTTAACATTGAAAATCCCATTTACCACACATTTTTCATTATAACTCAACAAATACTGATTGGAATTTAATATAATTTGACAAACACATGACTGGTACCAAGCTTCAACTTTTTCTGCTGTATGGAACAACCTGGAAACTGTTGAATTTAAAAAGAAATAGTCGATCCACACATGCACACCGTTCGGGGTGCTTGGCGGAGGTTTGCGTTCTCTGAACACTTGTTCGTAATGTGGACAATCTGCTGAAATGTAAAAGCAGATTTTCTTTGTGTCTTTACTTTTTATTTTTATTTGTATGAATGAAATAAGTAAACTAAACTAAATCCATTCAGCTGCAGGGGTTTTTGGAGGTGAGGTTCACCCAAACAGATTTACCCAAAGTCAAGAACAGCTCCACAGTCTAAAGCAGTGTTTTTCAACCTTGGGGTCAGGACCCCATGTGGGGTCGCCTGGAATTCAAATGGGGTCACCTGAAGTTTCTAGTCATTAACCCTTTCATGCATTAATTATGAGAAGCTTAGTTGAGGTTTTTTGTTTTTTTTTTTTGACTGATTTTATTCCTCCTTAGACATGAAAAAAACAATGAGATTGAGGTTTGTTTGTTTTTTTGTTTTACATAGATGTACAAAAATGTCCACTCAGCTACACCATGAATTTTATTCTTGAAGCAAAGAGACATGTATTTAAAACCCAATATCATAAAGTGATATGACAACAGTGAAATGAAACCATGTTTAATGCAGCTAATCTGATCTTTTCTCACATTTTAACATATTCTAATACTAGTTATTACTCACTTCATGGAGATAATATGCAAAAAATGAATATTAACAATTGATTTCCACTCAAGAACCAATCAAGAACAGCAAAGTTACAATAATGATATGAATTGCAGTTTATGAGATGATGCATAAGTGTCCACTGTGTTGGTTGATATGGAACTAAAACAACAAAACTCATGAATATACAAGAGTAAAACTGTAGAGGAACTGTCCACTGTAGTGACCACTATGCACGAAAGGGTTAAATGAAAAAAATGTAAAAAAAAAAAATAAAAAAAAAAAAAAAAAAACCCCAAAAAAAATATGTTGAGTTGACAGAGCCAATCCCAATCCATAAAAGACATGATGAACTGCAGCTGTTTATCTGTCAAATGTTCATTGTGGTCGGTTTCAGATGCTGCAGCTCTTTCATAATTCATAGTTTGAGTTCTTGTTTGTTCAGTATTAATTGTCAGTGTATTGTAAATGTAAAAATGTTCATGGAATTTTGATTTTTACACTAAATCAAAGACACAAATTTGCAGTTGTCTTTATTTATAGGTTATTATGACAGTATTTTACGGGTTCAACCCACTTGAGATCAAACTGGGCTGAATGTGGAACTTGAACTAAAATGATTTTGACATCATTGATTGTTAATATCTTCAGTGTAATTTCATTTCATAATTTCACCCTACAGGCCGAATTGGACCCTTCAGGTGGCCGGTTTTGGTCCATGAGCCTTATGTTTGACACCCATAGTTAAGAATGAGATTGTTTGCAATATTTTTGTTTTTTATTTCCGTTTGTACAGACGTTCAGGCCTTTATTATGCATGAAACCTTCAGATTAATCAGTCTTACAAACCCCTGGTATGGACTGATGTCTCAGTCGCTGATTTTATTCTTCTTAACTGAGAAACGGAAAATAACAGAAAAGATAAAAAATCACTCCCATGTAGCTGTTTTGAAGAGTTAATATGAAAATTCACATTTATTTTTAGTAGGTATTTTGTTGAGTTTGATGTTCAGTGTTTTAGATTCATTTATTTAGGTGTTTATTAATCAGATGTTCAGTTAAAGTGGATGATTTCAGACACAAATGTTGCTTTTTCTGTGTCATTTTTCCTGCTTTGAACTATTATTATATCAACTGTCGAATACAAAAATAATCAGAGGGGATCATGGGCACACACTAAGTTGCAATAAGTTTAGTTTTTTGTTTCAGTTTGGGTTTTTTTTATTAGTTTTTTTAGTGTGTTTGCTAGTTTACTCTCCATTTTCTTTAACATCATTAGTTTTAGATTTTTTTCTTTTAATAATTCAGGTTATGACTAAAGAATGATCACAAATATTGAAAAAAAAAAAAACTCAGCTAAACACTGCATCGTGACCAACTAACCACAAATAGACAAATAAAATGCGCATATCATAACATTTAATGCATGAAATAAACTAACACAGCTGAAAAATAAAGACTTTTCTGTAGTTTCAGTTGATTTTCATGCATCGCAATAAACTTTCACTTAGTTTTTTTAGTTGTTTTTGGTACGGCTTCCACATTTTTCATTCCTAGTTGTTGTTATTTGCTTAGATTATCAGTAATAACCTTGACGTACATGCAGAGTAAAGACCAAACACAAACATATGCATCATTACCACAGATTTTATGTGTACAAGAGACACGTCAGATTAGGTTTTCGCTTATTTCTATCTCTCGGTTTCATTCACACACACACACACACCCCACCCCCATTTTTTCCCATGAGACCCTTTGTGTGTGTATGTGCATCCAAGTCTTTGCATTTTTCTTGACGTTGTGTGTCTGTTTATGTATGTTCTGTTAGCTGGAAGTGTAGTCAGTAAATGCATTCTTCTGTCTGTATGTGTGTGTGTGTGTGTGTGTGTGTGTGTGTGTGTGTGTGTGTGTGTGTGTATGCTGTGCGTGGGTTATGCGACAGGGCCATATTTCCCTGGAGGCCCGGGGCTCTGCAGGCTTTAGCTTCGCTCTCTCTAAGCAGTTTAGGAAAAACAATGACAGGCCCCTGTATTGACTGGTCTGGTCTGGTCTGGCTCGGCCTGGCCCGGAACACCAGGCTGTTCCTGCTGCAGTGCATCCACCCTCCGCTACTCTGAAAAAGAATGGAACAAGGCGAAAACGAAACCGCGACCGTCGGTCACGTTGATGTTCTTCTAGTTTCAGTTGAGTCACTGAAGGTGATTTGACAAAATGAGAATGACCGGGTTCAGTTTGAGAGGAGTTTAGAATGGATGGATGGATGGATGGATGGATGGATGGATGGATGGATAGGTGGGTGGGCGGGTGGGCGGGCGGGGGGGCGGCGGGCGGATGGATGGATGGACGGACGGACGGATGGATGGATGGACGGACAGACAGACAGATGGATGGGTGGGTAGATGATGGATGGATGGATGGATGGAACGATGGATGGAACGATGGATGGAACGATGGGTGGGCGGATAGAACAATGGTTGGATGGATGGGTGGATGGATCAATGGGTGGATGGATGGATGGATGGATGGATGGATGGATGGATGGATGGATGGATGGGTGGGTAAAACGATGGATGGATGGATGGATGGATGGATGGGTGGGTAAAACGATGGATGGATGGATGGATGGATGGATGGGTGGGTGGATAAAACGATGGATGGATGGATAGAACAATGGATGGATGGATGGACAGAATGATGGGTGGATGGATGGACAGACAGACAAATGGATGGACAGACAGATGGATAGATGGGTGGATGGATGGGTAGATAAGTAGATAATGGATGGATGGATGGATGGATGGATGGATGGACTGACAGACGATAGATAGATAGATAGATAGATAGATAGATAGATAGATAGATAGATAGATAGATAGATAGATAGATAGATAGATAGATAGATAGATAGATAGATAAAACAGAACACTACAGATGATACATAGTAATAGATTACAAGTATAAAAAAGATCTGAGTAAAGAACCTGGATAATAACTGGAATGTGCAAAAACAAACTGTCATCTTCAGAATGAGACTGCACATAGATGTGTGTCCTACTGCAGAGTAAAAGAAGACACATGTCCAGTGTCGGAACCAGTCAAACCCACAGTTCAGTGTCTGTCCCACTGTTTTCACGTCCACTCTTCGTCTCCGTGGACAGAAGTGTATGTTGCTGTGTCTTCTATGGTGTTTGTTCGTGTTCATCCTGTCACATCTGTTCCAAATAACATCTGCCTGTTCTACCACAGTAACTCCAGGCCAAACATCAGCCTTTGAACTCCAAAGAAATAACGACGTGACATTAGTTTGGATAATTACACTGGGTTAGAAAAAAATGTTTTTTGCAAGTTGTCTAGGTTTTTTCAACTGAATTAGGACCATTTTGCACCGCTAAATCCAGAAATGACATCTGTTTTTCTCAATCAGGTCAGGTTTTTTTGCAAATTTGATTTGGAAAAATTGGATCTTCTCACAAAATTGATTACATTTTTGTGACTTTATCAGTTGATTTTTTTTATACAGGGTGGGGAAGCAAAATTTACAATGAACATTTAGTTGTTTTTTCTCAGCAGGCACTACGTCAATTGTTTTGAAACCAAACATATATTGATGTCATAACCATACCTAACACTATTATCCATACCTTTGCAGAAACTTTTGCCCATATGAGTAATCAGGAAAGCAAACATCAAAGAGTGTGTGATTTGCTGAATGCACTCGTCACACCAAAGGAGATTTCAGAAATAGTTGGAGTGTCCATAAAGACTGTTTAGAATGGAAAGAAGAGAATGACTATGAGCAAAACTATTACCAGAAAGTCTGGAAGATACTATTAAAGAAGAATGGGAGAAGTTGTCACCCCAATATTTGAGGAACACTTGCGCAAGTTTCAGGAAGCGCGTGAAGGCAGTTATTGAGAAAGAAGGAGGACACATAGAATAAAAACATTTTCTATTATGGACATTTTCTTGTGGCAAATAAATTCTCATGACTTTCAATAAACTAATAGGTCATACACTGTCTTTCAATCCCTGCCTCAAAATATTGTACATTTTGCTTCCTCACCCTGTATAGTTCTCACCCAAAATAGGTTTTAAGAGAAAAAAAATCATTTGATCACTTGATTCCTGTTAGGTACAATGGTGTATTCAGCGCAGATGGAGCAGAATACGTCAGGCTTATTTTGGCAAGATCTTCTAGTCGAAGCCATTTCATTCACCTGTAATATTAAAAAAAACAATCATAAATTGGCAAAAGTTAAATCTTCAGAACTCATTTATTGCAAGAAATATGAAAGAATTTCGTATCATATGATGTGAAAATGCCCATAAATGTAAGCAAAAATGTTAAAAAGCCAATATGTATCATAGTTCAGAAAGTTGACCTGATTGAGCAAAATTCATGTGATGTTTGGATTCAGCACACCAAAATGATCCTAAACCAGCTCAAAAAACTTCAACAATAAATTTGTTGTTGACCAGTGTTATCGGTATCAGCTCATCCTGCTAAGGTGCAGTCGTAAATAGAGCGGTTTTTTTTTTTTTTTTTTAATGTCTCAACTGAAGGCTCTAGCTTCATCTGTTTCACATTAATCTCTTCCAGCGGTTCCGGGAAATTAATCCCCCTCACTTTGGCTGCAAGGCTTTTATTGTGAAGCGCGTGCAGCTGCGTCGTTTCATTAACAGCAGCTTTATTTGAAAATTGACGGAGCTAATCACAGGCCTCGCAGCACAGTAAATATTAAATATACCAACGCACCTCCTACCTCCGTCTGCCCCCCCCACCCCACCCCTCCTCACCCCTCCTCTCCTTCCTGTGATTCTCTTTCCTTTTACTCTTTTTCTTCTCGTCTGTCAGCCATTTTTTTTTCCTGTAGAATATATCAATTACCCGGCTGTAGAGCAGATGTCACACTGTGATACACACACACACACACACACACACACACGCACACTTCTGATCGATCGCTGCGCTGCATAATCAATACCCGGCTCCCAAAAACAATGTAAATGAAGAGAAGTAAGCAGGAGGTGTCACTGTGTGTGGAAGGTGGAGCGTGGACCACTGTCACCAGCCTGTCTTTAGCCCTGTCTCTCATCTTTCTCCCCCTCTCTCCCCCTCTTTCCTCCCTCTCTCCCCTCTTTCCTCTTTCCTCCTGGCTATTTCCAGCCGTCCACTGCAGCGTTCGGAGATCCTCAGGGGACTGACCGCGGCCTCCCCCCCTCCTTCCCTCCCTCTCTCCCCCCTCCCACCCCTTCGACTCCCCTCCTCTTCCTCTGTCCTTCCTTTCCATCCCTTGCTCAGTCTACAAATCAATACACCAGCAGTAGGACCCGAAGAACCTGAGGGAAAACACACACACACACACACACACCTCTTCCTCCCCCGTTCCTCCCTTCATTCCCCTCCTGCTCAGCCTTTCTTTCCATCTTGCGGATCCCTCTGTTACTGCGAAGTCTGACTTTTTCCTCCTCTTTTCTCCCAATTCCCATCTCTAAAGCCTCACATGTGACCTCAGAGTTAGAGATCAGACATGAGACAAGTGTGAGGATGAAAAGCAGGCCTGTCCTGTCCTTTCCTTTCTTTTCCTTTCTTTTGCATTCTTTTCCTTTCCTTTCCTTTCTTTTCCTTCCTTTCCCTCCTTCTCCATCATCATCTCCTCTTTCCTTGTTTACTCATTTCCTCTACTTTTCTCCTTCTTTCCTTTCCTTCTCTCCTTGTTTCCTACTGTCCTCATACGCTCACATTGTTTCCTATCTTCCTGTCTCCTTTCCTCTCCTCTCTGTTTACTCTCATTTACTTCACTTTTCTCCTTGTTTCCTCCTCTTCTTTCCTATTCTTCCTCTTTTTTGTCCTTTTTCACTCAGTTTTCTCCTTGTTTCCTGCTCATATGCTCACACTTTCCTTTCCTTTCCCTCCTTGCTTCCTCTACTTTTCTCCTCGCTTCATTCCCTCCTCTTCTTTCCTTCTATCTCCTCCTCTTTTCTCTCCTTATTTCCTTCTTCCCTCCTCCCCTCCCCTCCTCTCCTCTCCTCTCCTCTCCTCTCCTCTCCCCTCCCCTCTCTTCCCCTCCCCTCCCCTCTCCTCCTCTCCTCTCCTCTCCCTCCCCTCTCCTCCTCTCCTCTCCTCTCCTCTCCTCCCCTCTCTTCCCCTCTCCCTCCCCTCTCCTCCTCTCCTCTCCTCTCCTCTCCTCCTCCCCTCCCCTCCTCTCCTCCCCTCTCTTCCCCTCTCCTCCCCTCCCCTCCTCTCCTCACCTCTTCTCTCCTCCTCTCCTCCTCTCCTCTCCTCCCCTCCTCTCCTCTCCTCCCCTCTCTTCCCCTCTCCCTCTCCTCTCCTCCCCTCCTCTCCTCTCCTCTCCTCACCTCTCCTCCCCTCCTCTCCTCTCCTCACCTCTCCTCCCCTCCCCTCCCCTCCCCTCCTCTCCTCTCCTCTCCTCCCCTCTCTTCCCCTCTCCTCCCCTCCCCTCCTCTCCTCACCTCTCCTCTCCTCCCCTCTCTTCCCCTCTCCCTCTCCTCTCCTCCCCTCCTCTCCTCTCCTCACCTCTCCTCCCCTCCTCTCCTCACCTCTCCTCTCCTCCCCTCCCCTCCCCTCCCCTCCTCTCCTCTCCTCTCCTCTCCTCCATCACCTTACAGAGGAACTAGCCTGACCTCTTCTGGTGAAAACAGGAAGTGCATTTATTCCATGGCTGCAGCGCTGAACCAGAGGACAGTCGAAAGCAAATACACAGCCATAGAGAGTGGAGGGTTTTCTATCATAATGGGGTCAGTGGCTCCCAATGAGATCTGCCTCCTCAGTAGAGAGGCCTGCACACAAACACACACACACACACACACACACACACATACACACACAAACACACACACTTGTTTTCCACTGTCCTGTCTGTCATTTTACTCCCTCATTTCTCTGAAACCCCTTCATTGCATTAATATGGACGTGCTCCATCCTTTGGCCTCTAAAGCCAAGTGACAAACACTCCAACACACACAAACACACACACATATATATACACACACGCACAAACACACACTCTCACAACCAAAAGGATCAACGAAACATGCACAGCAAGATAAGGACCAGAGAATGACAAATAAGTATTTATCAACCCCAAACCACGTATAATCCTTCACATTTCTGTCCCCGTACACCCCCCCCACACCCCCCCTCGCCTCTGTTCTGTTCCGTTCATCCCCCTATCCCCTCCTCTGTTTTTTTTTCATTTTTTTTTTCATTCTACTATCCGCTGTTCTTTTTTGTCCCTTTTTTCCCCTCCTTTCCGTAGTGGGGCCTATCTGTGAGAGCGGACGATTAATCTGAGAAAGCTGCTTTTAGTGGTGGTGAAGGGTGGGGGGGGGTGGGGGTGGGATGGGATGAGGGGGGGGGGACGGGGATGGAGATCTCGCTGGGAATTGTGTGTGTTGTGAAAGTGTGTATGTGTGGAAAAAACAGGGATGATAGGGAAGATTTCACAGGGAATTTATGTGTGTGTGATGGAGAGAGAGAGGGAGGCAGGGAGTGTGGCACTGTCTGGGGAGGAGGAGACGACAGCGACGAAGAGGAGGAGGAGGAAGGAGCATCAGCGTCCTGGTGGAAATTTATCCGATACATACACACATACTGTATACAAATTCCCAGAGAAATCTTTCCAATCAGTTTCCCATCTTCCAAAGACACACACACACACACACACACACACACACTCTCCAGCTTTAGATGTGATGTTATCTCAGATCCAAACCAGTAAATCCAGATTATCATGGGTTCACGTCCCAGTCAGAGCTGATACGAAGGACAGATGGACACATTTTGTGCACAACTTTCCCTTTTTACCTGCATTTTGTTAGTGTCATCGCATAATAAGTCAGACACTATATGGACAAAAGTATGTGGACACGTTGAATTCGGGTGTTTCTTTTCTAACAGGGGTCTGGGATACAAAACAATAATGACTAATGTCAGAATATAGTTTTACCAGTGCATTGACCTGTGGGGAACCACGGGTAGTAGATGTGGTGTTTTTTTTGTTTGTTTGTTTGTTTGTTTTTTTCTTTTTTAAACTTGTCCAACATCACAACAGCAGAATGGTAGTCTAGCTCCTTTTGGTGCGCCAAATCCTCATGAACAGGACATCTTATGCCACGTTTCCACTACTTGGAACCAGCTCAACTCGGCTCGGCTCGGCTCGACTCGACTCAGTATTCCTGGAGACTGTTTCCATTACAGGATACGACTGACTTTATAGTACCTGGTCGTCATAGCGATGTGGCGCATTATTTCCATGTCGTCTGCTCAGAGAGTTGCTGAAAACTCGCTCATTGCATGTTGTCTCGTCTAAATTTTTACGTCGGCCACCAAAGACCGAATGTCCTCGACCGACCATGGTGTAGTTTTGGGCTGTTATCATGTGGATTAATGTACCGCTATATTTACTGTCAACTTCCGTATCTGTTTTTTGTAAAACGGCGGATCACAGAGAAAACTGTCTGACCAATCAGTCATCTGCAGTGTTATACGTCACGGTTTAATATTGTTTGGAACCTCGGCGGAGGTGATACCAAAAAACTAGTACCAGGTACCAGATTCCAGGTCCTTTTTTTGTAATGGAAACTCAAAAAGCCTGAGCTGAGTCGAGTCGAGCCAGTACCACCCAGTGGAAACGTGCCATTACAGCTGTAGACATGATTTGTCCCAATATTTATGTCCATATAGTTTATAAACATCAATATTTCCTTAAAGTTTAATGGTAAATTTTTCTTCCTCAGTGAGATGTGAAGAAAGTAGATGGTTAGTTGGAGCAGAAAAGTATTATTTACAGTCAGAGCATGAAAAATATTATCGAAATTTAGAGGAAGAGCATTTAAAATCTTAGTCATGGATAAAAAAAAAAAAAAAACAGTGTTAAGAGAGATTAACCCTTTCATGCACTGTCCACTCCAGTGGACAGTTCTTCTCCAGCTGTTCTCTTGTATATTAATGGGTTTTGTTGTTTTAGTTCCGTATCAGCCAACACAGTGGACACTGATGCTTCATCCCATACACTGTAATTCAGACCATTACTGTAACTTTGCTGTTCTTGATAAACCTGATCTGCACTAACATGTTTGAGTGTAAATCAATTGTTATTTGTTAGACAAGAAGGTTTTTTTTTTGCATATTATCTCCATGAAGTGAGTAATAACTAGCATTAGAATATGTTAAAATGTGAGAAGACATCAAATTAGCTGCATTCAAAATGTTTTTATTTCATTGTTTTCATATCACTTTCTGATATTGGGTTTTAAACACATTTCTTTACTTCAAAAATTAAATGCATGGATATTTTTGTAACTCCATAGAAAAAAAAAAAAAAAAACTTGATCGCATTTTTTTTTTTCATGCCTAAGGAGGAATAAAAACACTGAAGAAAAAAAATCTTGACTAAGGTTCTCACAATTCATGCATGAAAGGGTTAAGTAAAATCCATATTTGAGTCATTTTGGAAGCAAAGATAACAATTGAACCCAAACTAACCAATGCAATGATATTTATCCTATACTATAAAAGTATATTCTGACATTAGTCGTTATTGTTTTGTATCCCAGACCCCTGTTAGAAAAAAAACACCTGGATTCAACGTGTCCACATACTTTAGTCCACGTAGTGTTTGACTTTTATACCAATTATGCTATGAGGCTAACGATGCTAACAACGTCTGTGTGTATGATCTTCATGTAAAGTAACGGCGTCTCATACGTGCTCTTTTCATACGTACAAATCTGTTTTTGTGAGTCCCAGCTCCTTTACTTTAGTTTTTTACCTAGAGAGATAGATGCATCAGTCTCCCTTTGAGCTCTAACTGCTGTTTAGAATTTTAATTTAGAAAAAAAAAAAAAAAACCCTGATTTTGCATTGTGATTATGTATTGATGTGTAGTGCGCTGACGCCTTCGGAGAATAGAGAGTGTAGGCGTCTCCGAGGTATGGAGACGGTCTCAGTAAAATATTAATCACAATATCAAAAGACACGAGGGTTTCGCAAGATCTGAATAAACAAAAAGGCTCCGGGTTCCCATTCTGACAAGAACTCCAAAACAGAACAAATACTATATGATCTGTGATTATTCGGTCCTGTCGAAAGCACTGTTTGTCTTTGATTGATGACGAGGTGCAGAAGCGGCGGCGGCGGCGGCGGTAGCGGCTTGGATGTTTGTTGATCCAGGTACATGTGACACCGTGTCTGACAACGTTTACATTATTTTCCAAATAAGATCACGTCGGTGTAAAATGCATGTCAGGAGCTTTTCCAGCGAAGACGTGTGATATGTAGATGTGTAACGGACGTGGAATATGTGTGAAATATACGAGCAGTTTAAGCCCAGGTTGAGACGACTGTTAAATATAAGGACAGAAGAAGGTAACAGGGTCATGGTTAAGAGTAAAAACTGGCATCTGAAGGAGGTGTTTGAAGAAATGAAAGATGGAGGACAGTGGAAAACCTTTAAAAGTGGAACCCTATCGTTAGCCTTGTAGTTTATCCTCCTAGGACCCACTGCTGGACAAGAGTTTCACAACTTTATACAAAAAAAAAAAGAAAACTGTCCACCACAAAGGAAATTCCATAAAATTTTTAAAAACTGCATCTGAAAAAACTGTTGCATCATGATGTTTCCAATATAGGCACTTATTTAATAAACAAAAACAAAAAAAAAAAAAGCTTGTGTTTTGCTGACAGGTCCTGGGTCTTCGGAGGTTAATTGTCATATTTTTCCAACATTCTTTTTATTGAAGTCAAGGTAAAAGAATACAAGAAAAACAATACTTTTAGATTTTCTACATAACAAAAAACATAATATCCACCCTACAAAGTCCCAGGCAACTCATCCATATCTAAGATTAAGTAAATAAATAAATAAACAAAACAAAGAAAAACATATAGAGGCAGTAATATTAGTGGGTATGTGACACTCATCAGGCTTAAATAAGTATGGAAATAAGTGTATATCTTGTTTTTGCACTTCTTTGCTCTTGTGGGCTTGTACTTTTGCTGCTGTAAACCTGGAATTTCCCCTTATGGGACTAATAAAGGCATATCTTATCTTTATCATATCTTATCTTATCTAAGGGGTGTCAAACTCATTTTAGTTCAGTTCCACATTCAGCTAAATTTGGTCTGAAGTGGGCCAAACCAGTAAAATTATAATATAATAATAAATAAATAATGTCAACTCCAAACTTTTCTGTTTTTGAGTGAAAAAAGTAAAATTACATTATGAAAATGTTTGCATTTACAAACTATCCTTTCAAACAATGTGAATAATATGAACAAACTGAGAAAAAAGTGTAATTTTAATAATATTATGCTTCAGTTTATCATTTCCAGATGTACATTATAACGTACAGATCACAGTGGAACTACAGATACACAAAACATTTAGTAACAGGTGGAATATTGTTAAATTTGCACTTACTTCTCTTAAGACATTTCAGGTTGTTCATATTTGTTCAGGTTATTCAGATATTTTTGCAATATTATACTTTTAGTGTAAATACATGAAAATATTTACATTTACAAAGAGAAAAGTTAGGACTTGTGAGTATTTATTGGTTATTATGACCTACCTGAGATTGAATTGGTTTGAATGTGGAACCTGAACTAAAACGATTGTTAATATCTTAGTGCAGGGGTCACTAATCCTGGTCCTCGAGGGCCGGTATCCTGCATGTTTTAGATGTTTCCCTCTTCCCGCACACCTGACAGTCGTTATCAGGCTTCTGCAGAGCTTTATGATAGGCTTATGGTTTGAATCAGGTGTGTTGGAAGAGGGACACATCTAAAACAAGCAGGATACCGGCCCTCAAGGACTAGGATTGGTGACCCCTGTCTTAGTGTAATTTTTGCATTTCACAAATTTATCACAAGGGCCAGACTGGACCCTTTGGTGGGCCGGATTTAGCCCCCGGGCCGCATGTTTGACACCTTTGTCTTGTCTTGTCTTATCTTATCTTATCTTATCTTATCTTATCTTGTCTTATCTTATCTTATCTTATCTTGTCTTATCTTATCTTATCTTGTCTTATCTTGTCTTATCTTATCTTATCTTACTATTAAACATAAAGAAAATGAGAGCGGAGTTGGTCTACGAACTGGATTTGACAGTAAATGGGGTTGGGTTGTGTTGTCATATTTTGGACAAATTGTGCTATCTGTGTAACTGTACTTACCTAACTCTGCACTAACACATCAGTGTAATTATGCTCCGAGGCTAACGATGCGTCTTCTGTGCATGTAAAGGACAGAATCAGTGTTGAATGAAACCGACTCAGATAAGTGTGGATGTAAAAGTTGGAAGTGCAGCGTGTGAACTCCGCCTCCTCAGGCTGGAGTGTTTGTTTCATGTGCTCGTCTTGTTTTGTTGCCGTTTCTTCTTCTTCAGGTCTCGTCCTCATCCTTCCTGTTCTCCTCTCTCTCTTCTCCTCTCCTCTGTCTCTTCTCCTCTCTTCTTCTGTCAGACTGTGTATAAAGCGAGAAGGCCTCGCTGTCTGTGCTGTGGGAGGCAGTTGTGTTTCTGTTCTCTTCTGTTCTATTATTGGGTGGGGGGGCAAGTGGAAAGCACTATGCTCATGTAGCCCATTATTTCTCTCATCATGTGTTCTCACTTTTTCTCTCCCTCTCTCCCTTTCTCTCTCTCCCTGCAGAACCACACACTGAGTCAGCACGCGCAGTGAGACCGAGGCCCGGCAGGATCTCTCGGCTCAGCCGGGGCCCCCGACCCGGAGCCGGCAGGGGACCCCCATCTCCACATCACAGCCAATCAAAGTGTCATTTGCTACTCACATGTAAAACTCTAACGATCGCGCCACTGGGCGCGGCTATTAGGAGCAGCGGGGGAAAGGAATATTAATGGGATATGCTATTAAATAAAGAAAGGAAAAAGTGGGTGAGGGAAACGGTAAGAGCTAGATGAAGGAGAGAGAGGAGTGAAAAAAGGTATTGTACGTGCAGTATTTTTTATTGTCCCGACCAGCCCCCCCACCCCTCACCCACCCACCAGCTTCTTCCCCCTCCCTTTGTCCTTTCCTCTCCTCCCTCCAATCTCTTCCCAGGTCATGCATTTTATTTTTTTTATCAAATAAAAAATGAAAAAAGTGAGAAAACACCCTTTTGTTTTTGAGATTTTTTTTTTAATAGATCGTAGGAAAAGGCTTCACTTTCTTGTCCCCTCAGTTGCTTATTGTACTCAGCCTCATAGACGCCGATTCGTTGGACTTTTCTTTCCACCATATGTGCTTCTTTTCTTCCTTTTCATTTTTGTACTTTTAATTTCTTGCCGTAAGTAGGTACTTGTGCTGTGTTGTGATCGTTTGTTTGCCAGTCGTAATATTCCTGAGTTCTCCCCCTCTTACCCCCCCTCCCCCAAACCCCAACCCCAACCCTTCCAACTCTCCTTTTTATGATTATTATTATATATTTTTTCCTTTTTGTAATTACTATGAAAAAAAAAGACATGAAACAAAATAAAGTGCAGAAAACCATACAGATGTTTCATTTTTTTGGATTGGGTTTTCCAGTCTCTATGGGGCCTATAATGGTTATTGTAAAAATGAATATCATCGATTTCAGTGCGTCTGGTCAATGACTGCTTTTTAAATGTGAATTAACCAGATTGCAATAATCTAGTACAGAAAAAAAGATAAAACAAATAAATAAATGACAAATAAAGAACTTGTGTGTGATGTGCTTTTATTCACAGGTGGTCGTGCGTATTTACTCATGTTATCAGTCACGTATTAATAATCCAGTTCTGTTTGAATCTGATGAAACTGATAATGATGAACCTCATTTTGCGTTCAAAGACATTTCTATACGATAACAATCCTTCTATTAAATCGTTTCCTGCATGCATGGGCACAAAAATAGAAAAAAAAACAAAACCTAAGTCTCTTTCCTCCTTCGAATAATCCTGGTTCTGTTTAGTATTTTTGCAGCATCTACACCATTATACTTACTTTAGATACAACTGCACCTTTGGGAAGGCATACGACAGTTAACCCTTTAACCCCTGAGACATTATCTCTGTCAGTTTCAGGTTCATTAAAGCTGCTGTGAATTTGTGCTTGTGTTCCTTTTCTTCAGTGGTTTTGTTTTATTGTGTGTTTTAGAGTCAAAACAGGTGGAAGAACAGAAAAAGACAAAGAGAGGAGTTGAAGTTTGACAGGTTTGGACTAAATAAGGCACTGGAATGTACATCAATAAGAGATTTAGGATGTTGAACATGAACTGTGAACTGGAACGCACTGAACAACAACAAGGATTTGAATTTGGTCCCAGTAGTTTTAGTTTGGGGCTTTTTTTTTTTTTTTTTTCTGATCAGTCCAGCTGCTTTTTGGCACCTGGTGTAACTCCAAAAAGCAGTTACACAGACAAAAAAAGAATAAAATAAGCAACAAAAACAGCCAAAGAGATCAATAAAATGAATACAAATGAATAATAAATCAACAAAATGATCAGTGACATGAACAAAATAAGACAAACTGAAGGAAAAATAACAAAATAAACCAAAAAATTGTAGAAAAATAAACAAAACAAGCAACTAAATGAGCAAATATGAATAAAAGATTTACAAAATAGCAAATAATGTGGAAAAAAAATTAAGTAAAACAAAAAAATTAAATGAAATAAGCAACAAGTGTTTGAATTTGCTCCCAGTAGTTTTAGTTTTGCAGTCGTTTTTTTTTTTTTTTTTTTTTTTTATAAATCAGTCCATCTGCTTTAGAGACCTGGTTGAACTCCATAAAGCAGTTACACAGACAAAGAAAAATAATAAAATAAGCAACAAAATGAACAAAAGCGGCCAAAGTGATCAATAACATGAACAAAAATGAATAATAAACCAACAAAATAATAAGTAACATTAGCAAAACTGAAGAAAAAATAATACAATAAAAAAACTAATTATAGAAAAATAAATAAAACAAGCAACTAAATGAGCAAATATGAATAAAATGTTTACAAAACAATAAATAATGTGGTAAAAAATGCAAAAATTAAAAAATTAAATGAAGTAAAACAGAATAAAATAAGCAACAGGTATTTGAATTTGGTCCCAGTAGTTTTACTTTTGGGGTATTTTTTTAAATAATCAGTCCAGCTGCTTTTTGGCACCTGGTGTAACTCCAAAAAGCAGTTACACAGACAAAAAAAGAATAAAATAAGCAACGACAACAGCCAAAGTGATCAATAAAATGAATACAAATGAATAATAAACCAACAAAATAATCAGTAACATGAACAAAATAAGACAAACTGAAGGAAAAATAATAAAATAAAACAAAAAAATTGTAGAAAAATTAACAAAACAAGCAACTAAATGAGCAAATATGAATAAAAGCTTTACAAAATAGCAAAAAAAAAAAAAAAAAAAAATTAAGTAAAAAAAAAAAAAAAAAGTAATTAAATAAGCAACAAGTATTTGAATTTGGTCCCAGTAGTTTTAGTTTTGCAGTCGTTTTTTTTTTTTTTTTTTTTTTTTTTTTTTTTTTTTATAAATCAGTCCATCTGCTTTTGAGACCTGGTTGAACTCCATAAAGCAGTTACACAGACAAAGAAAAATAATAAAATAAGCAACAAAATGAACAAAAACAGCCAAAGTGATCAATAAAATGAATACAAATGAATAATAAACCAACAAAATAATCAATAACATGAACAACATAAGACAAACTGAAGGAAAAATAATAAAATAGGAACAAATTCTAGAAAAATAAAACAAGCAAGTAAATGAGCAAATATGAATAAAAGATTTACAAAATAGCAAATGATGTGAAGAAAAATGAAGTTTAAAAAAAAAAAAAAAAAATTAAATTAAATAAGCAACAAGTATTTGAATTTGGTCCCAGTAGTTTTAGTTTTGCAGTCGTTTTTTTTTTTTTTTTTTTTTTTTTTTTTTATACATCAGTCCATCTGCTTTTGAGACCTGGTTGAACTCCATAAAGCAGTTACACAGACAAAGAAAAATAATAAAATAAGCAACAAAATGAACAAAAGCAGCCAAAGTGATCAATAACATGAAGAAAAATGAATAATAAACCAACAAAATAATAAGTAACATTAGCAAAACTGAAGAAAAAATAATACAATAAAAAACTAATTATAGAAAAATAAATACAACAAGCAACTAAATGAGCAAATATGAATAAAATGTTTACAAAACAATAAATAATGTGGTAAAAAAAAAAAAATGCAAAAAAAAAAAAAATTAAATGAAGTAAAACAGAATAAAATAAGCAACAGGTATTTGAATTTGGTCCCAGTAGTTTTACTTTTGGGGTATTTTTTTAAATAATCAGTCCAGCTGCTTTTTGGCACCTGGTGTAACTCCAAAAAGCAGTTACACAGACAAAAAAAGAATAAAATAAGCAACGACAACAGCCAAAGTGATCAATAAAATGAATACAAATGAATAATAAACCAACAAAATAATCAGTAACATGAACAAAATAAGACAAACTGAAGGAAAAATAATAAAATAAAACAAAAAAATTGTAGAAAAATAAACAAAACAAGCAACTAAATGAGCAAATATGAATAAAAGATTTACAAAATAGCAACAACAACAAAAAAAATTAAGTAAAAAAAAAAAAAGTAATTAAATAAGCAACAAGTATTTGAATTTGGTCCCAGTAGTTTTAGTTTTGCAGTCGTTTTTTTTTTGTTTGTTTGTTTGTTTTTTTTTATAAATCAGTCCATCTGCTTTTGAGACCTGGTTGAACTCCATAAAGCAGTTACACAGACAAAGAAAAATAATAAAATAAGCAACAAAAGCAGCCAAAGTGATCAAGAACATGAAGAAAAATGAATAATAAACCAACAAAATAATAAGTAACATTAGCAAAACTGAAGAAAAAATAATACAATAAAAAACAAATTATAGAAAAATAAACAAAACAAGCAACTAAATGAACAAATATGAATAAAATGTTTACAAAACAATAAATAATGTGGTAAAAAATGAAATAAATAAATAAATGAAGTAAAACAGAATAAAATAAGCAACAGGTATTTGAATATGGTCCCAGTAGTTTTACTTTTGGGGTATTTTTTTAAATAATCAGTCCAGGGTTTTAGGATTATTGCGTTTCTGAAGTGCATGTGAACACGTCACATCTGATTACTGCCAGTTATCGGATTTTTATGGTCGTGTAAACGGGCTCAGTGACTATAAAGTTTGTTCACAGTTCTGAAAAAATTTTGAAATCCAAAAACTGTTCCTTTCCTTCTAATGTTCCATATTTGAATGGTTTATAACATGTAAATGGTTCCAGGTATCAGTATCGTTCCTATTGATCACTAACAGAAGTCATATATGGACTGTGACTGAATGAGCTGAGTTCTCCTCCAGTGAAAGTCCCGCCCATTTGTATAGTTAGATTGACGTGCACCCAGACCACAGGACTGGAACATAGAACAGAACCTGACGACCTCACACATTCAGCTGGGAGTTGATTCACACAGAACAGACGTTGACGTACAGGGACAGTGGAACTATTTTTTTTTATGTGTATTTCTTCCTTCGTTCTATGGTTTTATTACTTTACGTTTCCTGTGGGGACGCCGTCTTCTGATTCTTGTCCTTTGGTCTTATTGCTTCTACTTTGTGATGTGATGTTGTCTTTCATCAACTTTTATTTCCTTTTATTTTCCTTTTATTGTTTTTATTCCTCTTGGTTTTTTTTATTGCTTCGGTTTTATGATGTGTCAGTATCTTCTGCTTTCATTCTCTTCTCTACTTGTTGATTTGACATTTTGAATTCCTCACATCTCTGTCTATATCGTATTATGTTTTGGATTAAGTCGTCTCAGTGTTGCTTTGCTGTAGTCTTATCTGCATGTACAGTGTTGTTGTGTTGCCTTTTTCGTTTTCATAAACCCACATGACTCTGCATAACATTTGTTTGACAGGTGCTGATAAAACAGCCGTAAACTTAACACTTTTCAGTTTCAAACATAAATGCATTATTTTTTATAGACTGTTCATACACATACATACCATTAATATTTTGTCTACTCATATTTTATATCTATTATTTCATATCTGTTTTTTTTTTTTCTTTCTATTCTCATTTTACTTCAGCTGTAAAATTTTACATTCTATTTCCTTCTTTTACTTTTTGGTTTTTATAATTTTATATTTGCTCTGTTCTTATTTCTGAAGAGCTGTTTTTTGTTTTTGTTTTTTTTCATATTGTTTCACTGACTGTAGTAGCACAGTGACAATAAAGGCTATTCTATTCTATTCTATTCTATTCTATTCTATTCTATTCTATTCTATTCTATACTATTCTATTGTGATCTATTGTGATCTATTCTATTCTATTGTTTTCTATTCTATTCTATTCTATTGTGTTCTATTCTATTTTCTTCTGTTGTGTTCTATTCTATTCTATTGTTTTCTATTCTATTCTGTTGTGTTCTATTCTATTCTATTTTCTTCTATTGTTTTCTATTCTATTGTTTTCTATTCTATTCTATTGTTTTCTATTCTATTCTATTCTATTCTATTCTATTCTATTCTGTTGTTTTCTATTCTATTCTATTTTATTCTATTCTATTTTATTCTATTCTGTTCTGTTCTGTTCTATTCTATTCTATTCTATCAGTTCAACATTGTTTTCAATGAAACAATATACTTTTTTTTTTCTTTCATAGATTTATAATATATATAAATTATTTGACATAATGCCTGTTTTTTAGTGGTGATCAGCTGACATTTAGTCAAACACAAACACAGACCCAAACTTAATTTGAAATTGTGAATCTTTACTCCATTAAACATAGAATGTTGTTTTTACACCAAAAATGAAGTGTAACCTCACCTGCTGCACACGTTTGGAAAAGTGTTAGAAGTCTGTGGAGGCTCAGAGGGAGGAGGTGGATGTGTGAGATGGAGGAGTTTGGAGAGTCACAGAACACACATGTACAGAAGCATGTGAGGGTCGGAGAGGGTCCCACCCAGTTGCATAAGCTCCGCCCACGCATGCTGATGTCATCCTGAGTATATGTCATACTTCCACTGGTTTACCTCAGTGTTTCTGCAGCACCAGACATATGTGAGTTTGATGTTTTAACACAAGGATAGATAGATAGATAGATAGATAGATAGATAGATAGATAGATAGATAGATAGATAGATAGACAGACAGACAGACAGACAGACAGACAGACAGACAGACAGACAGACAGACAGACAGACAGACAGACAGATAGATAGATAGATAGATAGATAGATAGATAGATAGATAGATAGATAGATAGATAGATAGATAGATAGATAGATAGATAGATAGATAGATTATTCATACCAGAGGGAAATGTACAGGTTCCAGCTGCATCCACAAACTTAAATAAAAGACTTAAAACACAAAAGTAAAAACTGTTGTCTTCATTTTTAGAGAAAAATAAGTCCAATTTTAACCCATGAGGACCCAGTGTTACTTCTACAGCAGTTCCCAGATGATTTTTTCCTCTATATTTAACCTTCATTAGGCGATTTATCACCACTTATTGTAATATTAACTTCTGCATTTTGTATTTTTTTCCTGTGAAAATCATGTATTTTGTTATATTTAATTAATTGAACATGCAGATGTTCATAAAAGCTCAAATTAAACACTGCAAAAAATGTAAATCTTACCGAGTGTATTTTTCTCATTTCTAGTCCAAACATCTCATCACACTTAAAATAAGACAGAATCACCTAAAGAGGAACTTTTCAATGAGATATAAGAACTGATTTTTAGACAATAGATCTGGAAAATCTGATTTCAAGAAATCCTATCAAGATAATTTTCACTTGTTCCATTTTTTTGCTTAAATTCAAGATTTTTTTTGCTTAATTCAAGCAAATCCAACATCATGCATCTCATCTGCACAAACTGTAGAGCCGACACAAACTATGATATGTATAAATCTATAGTGTTCATTCCGTGCGTTTCCATGACAACTTTTATTCCTGGTTTAATCTGACTAAACGTTAGATCCTATTTCAGATGCCCATATAAACACCTTATTCCAGTCGAAAAAAAATGGTTCGGAATAAATTTAAACCCAATTAAAGTCACTGGTTTAATCCCCTTTTTATTCCGACCTAAGTTCTTCCTCGGACATGTAAACCCTTTATTCCGTTTGGACTTTATTCCTTCCATTCTGCACATGCTCGTTGTCTTGTCCTGTCGCGATGACGCACACATTCTGCGCTGGCAGAAGAATATGCACTGCAGTCTAGTCAACCCAAAGCGTTCCAGTGGGCTATTCTGATGGGATCTACCAGCCTGGAAAACCCTGGAGGAAGACTTCACCACTTGTTTTTTATTCATTCATTTGTCATGCACTAATGAGTTCGATAGGTGGGCTAAACAGTTTGCAGTGCAGAGCACCGATTGCCTTGTTCTCGCAGCCCTTCTGTTAGCTTAGCTTAGCCTAGCTTAGCATAATGGCTTCATTCCTATGGTCAGACGTAGCCAGGCTTTTATAGGTGATCCGTAGTATTTTATGAGTGATTTTGTGAAATTCAGTTCTCCCTAATCATTCCTTCAGTCCGCTGGGGTCAATATGATCACAAACTGAGGCTCAAATCATGGCCATGTGACTTACTGCAGTAAGAAAATCTTGGGAAATAAAAACTAATGCAAAGCTAAAACGGTAAAGGAAGGGATGCGAGAACAAGGCAACGTGAGCACTGCAACGCAAACCCTTCTGCTCACTTACCTACCTCATTAATACCTCATGTAAACATTTATTCACGTTTAACATTTCCATGTAAACAGAAGAGAAAATACTTTAGTTCCAAATTAATTTCTTCCGGAAAAATAAATCGGATTTAAAAAACATCATGTAACCGTACCCATTGTGGTTCCAGTTTAACCTCTGAGCTGATGACTTGCTAACTCACTGTTGACTGTTGTGTCTGTGACGTCAAAGGTTGATAAGCTCAAAGAGGCGAATCACCACCAATTGTAGTTTAAAGTTCAAGGTATCTTTATTATCTCTGAAGGACAATTTTGTTTTGCAGCCAGCAGAAAAATCAGCAAACAGACAGACAAAAACAAATACAATAAATACAATAATACAGGAATTAAAAAAATACATTTTTGTGCCGTTCACCCATACAGAGCTGGGTAAAAGGACATTCATCTATTCTGCTCCTTGCACATGGAATATGTTGCTAAAAGACTGGAAACTGACTGAATTGATCTCCTTGAATGCTTTTAAATCCAAACCCAGGTTATAATAGTTTTAGATTTTTCATTATAGTTTAGTTTCATTTAGTTTTGACTTTTTTTCTCTAATTCAGTTAGTTTTAATTCTTTTTTAGAGCAGGTTTGCTAATTTTTATTAGTCTTGATTTTTTTCTAAATGCTTAGTTTTAGTTTAGTTTTAGTATTAATTTTAGTTTTGTTGTATCCTTTCTCTTCTTCTCTGTCATCGTATTCAAATAAATCCCAGACAGGACTCTGCTGCTTTCTCCCAACTTTAGTCTCCATGTTTCCAGGTAGAGTGGGGACCAGAAGACGACTGGAAACCACAAGTGAACACAAGTGACGGACTGTGAAGTGTCGTAAGGTGCCGCTAGCTAAAATTGCTTGAGCAAAATAAATCGATTTGATTGCGGTCCAAAATTGACAAAAACGAAAATGAAGGGAATTTTATCCGTAATTTTTATACATTTTAGTTTTGTAAGCACACAATACAGTTTCAGTTAGTTATTGTTTTTTTCTTTTAATTACAGTTTTTATTTATTTATTTCAGTTAACAAAAATGTTTTTTTCAATTCTAGTTTTCGTCATTTCGTTAGTTTTCGTTAACAGTAATAACCTTGATCCAAACTCAAAGTGCTACATTCTAACTCAATGATTTGCACTTGTTTTTCATAGTTTGACTTGTCCTGTAAATTCTTGTATGTTGTAACTGTGTGTTGTATTTCATGCTGCCTCTTAGCCAGGACTCCCTTGAAAAAGAGGTTTTTAATCTCAATGGGGTCTTTTGTCCTACTTAAATAAAGGCTAAATAAATAAAATAAAGTAAAATAATTAAAGGGTGTCTTTAACCAGCTGGATGGCAGGTGGAATAAAGGATGATTTTAACCTTTTGGTTCTGCACAGTGGTCAGCTGCATCTACGACCTGATGGAACCAATCTGAACTCATCAGATAACAGATGACTACAGTCAGCATTAATACTAGAGCTGCAACCGATTAATCGACTCAAAGTGATCAAAAAAAAAAAATCCTTCAACCACAATTCTCCTGAATCAAAGCTTTGTTTCCTTCATTTCTCTGCTGTTAAACATTGGTTCCACTGTTGTGTTTCACACGGACGCTTATTGTGACGCACAAAGAAGCTTCAATTCAGGAAAACTGCAATAGAATATCTCTCTTCAATCAATTTGAGTCGATTAGTCGAATTGGGAATTTTTGCATTCGCTTCAAGCACCTAGTCGATTAATCGGTTGCAGCTCTAATTAATACTTCTGCCCTTTTCCAGGGACCTGCTGTTGTACAGGACAAGAAGATCATTGTGGGAAGTACCGGGAATTTTAGTACAAATTCTCACAATTCCCTGAAGACGATTTCTCTGTTGAGCAGAAAGTGACCTGTACCAACAGACAAAAGAAAAGGTTTGAATGGATTCAATAAAACAGGAGTAAAACCTTCTCATAAATTTGTGTTGACATTAAAACTGCAAAGTTTGTGTAAAAAGTGCATCCGCTGGTGAAGGTACATGAGTGAGTCCAACTGTTGTAAACATGAGTGAGTTTATTTTTCTGACTCTCCACATGCAGAACAAGAATAGAAGGTATGCATGTGATGTCACCGCTAGCGGAAGTCACCGCGGTTCCGCCCACTGAGTGACAGAAAGAGGGAGATGAGTGACAGCGTTGGCTTCAGTACTGTCTAAACTGAAGAACAATATTTAATAAAAAATGGGGAAGAGCTGTTGTGCGATTGATTGTACGAACAGGTTTGAAAAGCAGTCGGAGTTATCGTTTTACAGACACCGAAAGACAAAGAAAAAAGAAGTAGATGGATCCACAAATCCAGGAAACCAACCCTAGATCTGTGGATCCTGTTTGGTGTCAGCTAACATTCATTTATGCTGTAGTTTTGGGTCAAATCAGACCTGAAATTATGTAATGTTTTGGCTAATGTTACTTGTTAGTGCAGCTCTTGGCTTCATGATCAGATCTTTCATGGTTTTTTTCTTCATTTTGTGATTCTGAACCTTGTGTTCCTACATGATTAGTAAACTAACTGAAACTGAGGCTAACCTAGTTTTTCAAATACAGGGGAACTGGAGAATAAAGCTACGACGGAGTATTAGGACCACAGAAGAAAATAAAAACACTTGCCACTACGAGAATAAAGTCATAAAATATTGATAGAAAACCCGTAATTTTATGATGATGAAGTCGAATACAAAAAGAATCACAATGTTATGAGAATAAAGTTGTAGTTATAAAAAAAAAAAAAACTCATGAAAATGTCATTCGTTTATGAGATTAAAGTCGTCATATTCCGACAATAAAGCCATAATATTACAAGAATAACGTCATAATTTAAAAACAGGTGGGAAAAATCTCCTAATTTCCCAGAATCCAGTGGTGCCCTGCTGGTCCACAGCAGTAGTATCTGTGTTGGATAAAGTACTGGATCTGAACTAGACTCAGTAAATCTCCTCAGTCCCAGTAGATCATGCATATATTCACTGGGGTCAGTCCACGGTCTACTGGGAATGACCTTTGGATCAGCTGGTTCTGGGCCCTAGTTTTGGACCCTGGTTGTCAGTCATGATGAAACCATGTATATTTGTTTCAGGTAAAAATAGCGCTGATCCCCTCCACCCTGGATCAGGTCAGGATCCTCCATTTGTGTCCACATGTCAGTGTTCATGGACCACTTGTTCTTTGGTAGCTCGTACAGATCCATGTCCAGTCCAACTGTCCTTCATTTCATTTCAGATTTCACATTTTCCCGCTCTGGCTGTGTTTACTGCTGTACTCCGTCATATTGAGCAGGTTGGGTTTTGCCACTCAGTCTGACTTAGGGGGGCGTGGCCCAGGGGGGAAGTGACATATGTGCATTCTTAAAACACACTTTTATAGACTTGCTTTTATGTGACGTTTGTCCCTTTTAATTTTAATTTTAAATTTAAATTTTTTAAAAATCTGAATCTTATCCTGTTTGATTGTTGGTTTATATTCTCATACATGATGTTGTTTTATTGCACGCCTCTATTTTTGCATTGATTTAACAGCATCGTGTTACGTTACCCCTGCCCTCTTTATTCCGATTCATTTAATTTATTCGAAGTGTCATGTTTCTGCATTGTTGTACACATCTCTCCTATTATGTTGCTTCTGTTTTAGTGTTTTTACTTACATCTTGTATCCTGCTGTTGTGCCCTTTCCTTGTTGTCAAAGCACTTTGTAAACTTTGTTTTAAAAGGTGCTATATAAATACAACTATTATTATTATTATTCTACCCTCTATACCAGGTAAACCCCCAGCAGCACCAGGTCCGATGACCTCATCAGACCCACCTGTAGTCATATTGTAGTTTTATTCTCTGTCTCTCAGAGAAGTGTCTTTAAAATTCTCTTGCTAGCATTTAAAGCACTGAATGGTTCAGGCCCAAAATCCATCAGAGACCTTCTAGTCCAGTATGAACCATTCAGACCACTCAGGTGGTCTGGCCCAGGTCTGCTCTGTGTTCCAAAAGTCAGAACTAAACATGGAGAATCAGCGTTCAGTTTCTATGCTCCGTATATCTGGAACAAACTACCAGAAAATATCAGGTCTGCTGAGAGTCTGAGTTCTTTTAAGTCAAGGTTAAAGACTCACCTGTTCACTGCTGCCTCTGACTAAAAGGCTTTTTACTTTTTTAATTTTATATTCTGCCCTGCCATGAACTGGCGACTTGTCCGGGGTGTACCCCACCTTTGCCCCTATGTAGCTGGGATAGGCTCCAAGTGACCCCCCGTGACCCTAGTGAGGATAAAGCAGGTTCAGAAAATGAATGAATGAATGAATGAATTTTATATTCTCCTTTGAAACTCTGCACTGCAACTCTTACTTTAATATGTGTGTGTTTATATTTGTGGGTTTTATGTGCGATTTTCTTACTTGCTGTTTTTAATCACTTTTACATGTTTCTTTTACAATGTTTTAAATGTGTTTCTTTTTCCCTTGTCATTGTATTTCAATGTCCTGTGTGAAGCACCTTGAATTGCCTTGTTGCTGAAATGTGCCATACAAATAAACTTGCCTTGCCTTATTAATATTCACACACTGAACCAATACGATAACACTGCATCCTCTTCATTACATTGTAATGAATAAAAACAGCAGCTGCAGTGGACGAGGAACATCATGAAGATACAGGACTGAGAGGTTTAGACGATGCATTAGAGCACAGGTGTCAAACAAACCCCCCCCCAAGGGGTCCAATCCAGCCCATGGGATGAATTTGTAAAATACAATATTTACACAGAACAGATTAACAATGAAGGATTTTAAAATCACTTAAGTTCATTGGCCACATACAGACCAATATGATCTAAAGATGTTAATTAGTGTCTTTTGTTTTAACTTTCTCTCATCTTAAATGTATTTTTATGCCTCTCCAGTGATGCGTTTATGTTTTATGTAAAGCCCTTTGAATTGTCCTGTACATGAAATGCGCTATACAAATAAACTTGCCTTGCCTGGCCTGGCCTAAAGTGGGTCAGAGCAGGAAAATATTATCATAATAACCTGTAAATAATAACAAGTCCACATTTTTCTCTTTGTTTTAGTGCAAAAAAAAGTTAAACTACATAAAAATGTTCACATTTACAAACTATCCCTATACAAAAAATGTGAATAATCTGAACAAATATGAACAACCTGAAATGTCTTAAAAGAAACAAGTGCAATTTTAACGATATTCTACATGTTACTAAATGTTTTATGTTTTGTTTATCTGTAATTTGCACATGAAAATGATAAACTGAGGCAGAATATTGTTAAAATTACAATTATTTTCCTTCAGACATATCATGCTGTTCATGTTATTCCCATTTCTAAAGAAGGTTTGTAGATGTAAACATATTCATAATGTAATTGTACCTTTTCCACTGTTATTATTTTACTGGTCAGAACCATTTTTAAATCCTATTGGGCTGAATGTGGAACTGAACTAAAGTGAGTTTGACCCCCCTGCATTAGAGTCTAGAAAAAACCCAGTCTGATGATAGCTCTTTTTTCTTTCTTTCTTTTTTTGTTTTTATTTATCTGATTAAAAATTGAAATATTTCCCCCTGATGGTCAATAATTCCATCTGTATTTGTCATAAATCTCTATCTTTAGTCTATTGTTTTTATTTGGTAGTGGATTATTGTTCTTATTTATCTATTTTATTTATGTGTTTTGTTGTTTTTAATTGTATGGCTTTTCAATCTATTCTTGTATTTTATTCTTTTATTTGGGTTTTATTTATTCTTCTGTATAGCACTGTTTTCTTATTTGTACAGTTTCAATGTCTTTAAATCTGTTCTGTATTTTATTCTTCTATTTTGGTTTTAACCCTTTCATGCATAGTGGTCACTCCAGTGGACAGCTATTTGGCAGCTGTTCTCTTCTATATTCATGGGTTTTGTTGTTTTATTTGCACATCAGCCAACACAGTGGACACTTATGCAACATCTCATACACTACAATTCATACCATTACTGTAACTTTGTTGGTCTTGATAAACCTGATCTGCAGTAACATGTTTGAGTGTAAATCAGTTGCTTGTTATTGTTATTAGACTGTAATCAACAGGTTTTTTTTTTTTTTTTTTAACAGAAGGTTTTTATTTATTTATTCAGTTTTTTCTATATTATCTCCATGAAGTGAGTAATAATGACTAGTACTAGACAATGTTAAAATGTGAGAAAACAACAGATTAGCAGCATTAGAATTTTTTTTATTTCATAGTTTAGTTTTCACACAATATATTAGTACATACATTTTTCTTTGGCTCAAATATTAACCCTTTCATGCATACTGGTCACTACAGTGGACAGCTATTCTCCAGCTGTTCTCTTGTATATTCATGGATTTTGTTGTTTTAGTTTCATATCAGCCAACACATTAGACGCTTACGCATCATCCCATACACTACAATTGGTAACATTACTGTAACTTTGCTGTTCTTGATAAACCCAATCTGACATGTTCAAGTGTAAATCAAGTCCTTGTTATTGTAATTAGACTGTAATTAACGACAAAAGGTTTTTTTTTTTTTTTTTTGGCATATTATGTCCATGAAGTGAGTAATGACTAGTATTAGAGTACACTACAAACAAAAAGTTAAGGATTTTTTTTTTTTTTTTTTTTTTGTCATTTTTTTGGGTAATTTTTGCTATTTGTAAATAAAACTATGTCTAGTCATTAAAAAAATGTGTTTCAAGTCAATTCACACATAAAAAAGTTAAAAGCATTGTGCAGTAATCCCGACTGAAAAAAATAGCCCAAAAATTAAAAATATCCATAACTTTTTGTTTGTAGTGTACGTTAAAATGTGAGAAGACATCAAACTAGCTGCATTTAATGTTTTAATTTAATAGTTTTCACACAGTATATCAGTAAATACATGTTTCTTAGCCTCAAAAATTAAACACATGGTGTCCAGCTTGGTGGACATTTTTGCAACTCCATGAAAAATAGCTTTAAAAAAAAAAAAAAAATTCAACCGCATTGTTTTTTTTTTAAAGCCCAAAGAGGAATAAAGAAAAAAATCTTGGTTAATGTTCTCATAATTCATGCATGAAAGGGTTAAAAAAACACATTTCTTTCATAGTTTTCACACAGTATGACAGTAAATGCATGTTTCTTTGTTTCAAAAATTAAACACATGGTGTCCAGCTGAGTGGAATATTTTGTAACTCCATGAAAAATAGGTTTACAAGCAAATTTTCAGTTGCATCGTTTTTTTTTTTCATGCCTGAAGAGGAATAAAAACACTCAGGAAAAAAAAAATCTTGATTAAGGTTCTACTAATTCAAAGGGTTAATTCTTCTTCTGTACAACACTTTGGTCCACTGCAGCTGTTTTCAAGTGCTTTACAAACACAGTTGGATTGGATAAATCCACTGGATGTGACATTTGTCTGTGACGCTCTTCTTTTCTTCGCTTTTCCCTCAGACCTGGAACATGTGGACGGTCCCTTGTGTTGATGCATTCAAATAAAGTTTGTTCAGACCCAGTCGAACCGGATCCCGGTACCGGCTGTGGGACCGTCCACCCGCGGACACCTGTGGGACTTTTCCCCCGGTGACAGCGGCTCCTGACAGGGGGACGTCGGAGCTTCATGTCGGTGAACCGGCTCTGTGTGTCCGTGTATTTCCGGGTGGCGCGAGGCTGCTCCGGTGCATCCGAGCTAGCATCACTTGGTCCAGCGTCCTCCCACCGTCCGGCCCCGAACACACCCACCAGAGGCCCGGGACCGCAGCCGAACCGGCCGTGTACTGACCCCGGGCCGCATCTATAATTGATGTCCTGTAGCTGAAAGCCGAAGCGGGGGCAGCAGGGGCGGCCAGCGGCCACGGAAGGCACGAGTTATGGCGGCGTCGCTTCTCTCCGAGACCGACATCAGGCACCGGTCCATGGCGGAGGAGGATCCGAACGGGAATGAGCACGGAGCGGCTGCACGCAGCGCGGCGCCCCGGTGGGGTCCGCAGCACGCCGGGGCCCGGCAGCTAGCGAGGCTCTACTCTCCCGGTAAGAACCGGTTGTCGGGTTCGTGTCGGGGGAGGGGGGAAGGGGGATAGGGGAGGGAGCAGGAGCAGGCCTCGGTACGGACACACACCGGCCACAGGCAGGCCCACAGCCGGGCACGGTGCACCACGGCCGGCCTGAGGACAGAACCCACCCGGCCTGGACCAGAACTGAGACTAAAACCAGGTCTAACCCTGAACAGGTGTTTGATGTTAGGCCAAAGGGGTCAGAGTTAGTCCAGTTCAGTTCAGGGTCCAAATCCAGACCAGTGTGAACTCACCTGGGTCAGAGCAGTTAAATAAAACCACAAAAAGTATAAATGATGACAACTGCAAACTTTAGTCTGTTTTAGAGGGGAAAAAGGAAAATTACTTTATCATCTACAAACATCTACAAACTAGCCTTTAAAAAATGGGATTAGCATGAATAACCTGAAATTTCTTAGAAAAATAAGTGCATTTTAGTAATATTCTGCCTCAGAGGACAAAACCCTCCCGTCTGGGACCAGAACTGAGACTAAAACCAGGTCTAACCCTGAACAGGTGTTTGATGTGAGGCCAAAGGGGTCAGAGTTAGTCCAGTTCAGTTCAGGGTCCAAATCCAGACCAGTGTGAACTCACCTGGGTCAGAGCAGTTAAATAAAACCACAAAAAGTATAAATGATGACAACTGCAAACTTTAGTCTGTTTTAGAGGGAAAAAAAAGGAAGATTACTTTATCATCTACAAACATATACAGATCATCCTTTAAAAAATGTGATTAACATGAATAACCTGAAATTTCTTACAAAAATAAGTGCATTTTATCACTATTCTGCCTCAGAGGACAGAACCCACCCGGGTTGGACTAGAACTGAGACTAAAACCAGGTCTAACTGTGAACAGGTGTTTGATGTGAGGCCAAAGGGGTCAGAGTTAGTCCAGTTCAGTCCAGTTCAGGGGCCAAATCCAGACCAGTATGAACTCACCTGGGTCAGACCAGACAAATAAAAACAGAATAAAGTTTAAATGATGACAACTGCAAACTTTAGTCTGTTTTAGAGTTAAAAAAAGGAAAATTACTTCATCATCTACAAACATCAACAAACTATCCTTTAAAAAATGTGATTAACATGAATTATCTGAAATTTCTTACTAAAAATAAGTGCATTTATCAATATTCTGCCTCATTTTATCATTTACACATTTTATCACAGTGGATCTACAAGTACACCAAACATCTAGTAACAGGTGGAATATTGTTAGGGGGGTATAGGGGGAGGGAGCAGGAGCAGGCCTTGGTACGGACACACACCGGCCACAGGCAGGCCCACACGGCCGGCCTGAGGACAGAACCCACCCGGGTGGGACCAGAACTGAGACTAAAACCAGGTCTAACTGTGAACAGGTGTTTGAATGTGAGGCCAAAGGGGTCAGAGTTAGTCTAGTTCAGTTCAGTTCAGTTCAGGGGCCAAATCCAGACCAGTGTGAACTCACCTGGGTCAGACCAGTTAAATAAAACCAGAATAAAGTATAAATGATGACAACTGCAAACTTTAGTCTGTTTTAGAGGAAAAAAAAGGAAAATTACATTATCATCTATAAACTATCATTTAAAAAAAGGTGATTAGTATGAATAACCTGAAATTTCTTACAAAAATAAGTGGATTTTATCAATATTCTGCCTCAGAGGACAGAACCAACCCATGTTGGACCAGAACTGACCTGGGTTGGACCAGAACTGAGACTAAAACCAGGTCTAACTGTGAACAGGTGTTTGATGTGAGGCCAAAGGTGTCAGAGTTAGTTCAGTTCAGGGGCCAAATCCAGACCAGTATGAACTCACCTGGGTCAGACCAGACAAATAAAAACAGAATAATGTATAAAGGATGACAACTACAAACTTTAGTCTGTTTTAGAGTAAAAAACAAAAAAGAAAAATACTTTATCATCTACGAACATCGACAAACCATCCTTTAAAAGATGTGATTAACATGAATTATCTGAAATTTCTTACTAAAAATAAGTGCATTTTAACAATATTCTGCCTCAGTTTATCATTTACACATTTTATCACAGTGGATCTACAAGTACACCAAACATCTAGTAACAGGTGGAATATTGTTAGGGGGGTATATAGGGGGAGGGAGCAGGAGCAGGCCTTGGTACAGACCCACACCAACCACAGGCAGGCCCACAGCCGGGCACGGTGCACCACGGCCGGCCTGAGGACAGAACCCACCCAGGTGGGACCAGAACTGAGACTAAAACCAGGTCTAACTGTGACCAGGTGTTTGATGTTAGGCCAAAGGGGTCAGAGTTAGTCCAGTTCAGTTCAGGGTCCAAATCCAGACCAGTATGAACTCACCTGGGTCAGACCAGTTAAATAAAACCAGAATAAAGTATAAATGATGACAACTGCAAACTTTAGTCTGTTTTAGAGGTAAAAAAAAGGAAAATTACTTTATCATCTACAAACATCTACAAACTATCCTTTAAAAAATGTAATAACATGAACAACCTGACATATCTTAAGAAAAATAAGTACAATTTGAACAATATTGTATCTCCGTGTATCATTTACACATGTGCATTAGAACTTACAGATCACAGTGGATCTACAAATACACAAACATCTAGTAACAGGTGGAATATTGTTGAAATTCCTCTTGCTTCTCTTAACACACTTCAGGTTGTGCATATCAGGTTATTCACATTTTTTGTGAAAGGCTCATCAAACCACAAAATTTAATTAACCCATATAGACCCAGAGCTACTTTGTGTGGGTGCTTCTATGAAACTGGTCCTAAAAATAGGACATGGGGCTAAAAATTCAAACCAGATGTAGACGAATGTTATGAAGTAAGTTTGGAAGCACTTTGGGTCTGTTTTAAAAATAAGTACTTCCTGAGATAAAAGAAGATCTATTTTTCAGGTAAAACACATTTTTATATTATTTTACATGATATTTAATACAAAAATCCGCATGTAACACGGTTCAAAGGACATGAAAATTACGCGCTACTATTTTAAAAAAAATATCTCTTTATGTTCTCAAAGGTACATTTTGGGAATTGAATTAATTATTCAAGGCAGAGCGTTTCACAAAAATGACCGCTGTTGCAAAATCACTCGCGATTTATTAGTGTTTAAATGTTCAGGTTCTGCATGTAACTCAAATGGACACAATGGGCTCCACACCAAAACCTGGAATGAGACTGAGACTGATGAAAAACCCACATGTGTGGATTAGAAAAACCACTAGGATCGAAACATTGAACACAGTGTCTTTATTTAGAGTCTATATAAGATAATTTACACATATGTTTACACATCTAATGCACTGACACTTAGGGAGATTTAATGTCCATATTTGGGTCCTATTTTTGGACCCAATATTTGATTAAAAATTCATTAATTATGGGATGGCTCAGAGCAAAAGTACAATTTTTTTTTTTTTTTTTTTTGCATTTATCTGAGGTCATCATTAGATCCATCCTGGGGGGAAATATGTCTACATTTACCTTTTATTGTTGGGTCTAAAAAGGTGGAAAAGTGGCAGATACTAAAATAAACCCAGTTTCATGGAAGCCAAATTTATTGTTCTCTCTATTTAACCTTTCTTAAGTGCATTAACAACATTTATTATAATATTATCCTCTCAATTTTGCACATTTTTTCCAATATAAATCAGGTATTTTTCCCTATATTTAATGTATTGATAATGTAAATGTTCATAAATCTCGGATTAAAACTGAGAGTTATTATGTCATTAAATTCAGGTGTTTCTTTTCTAGCAAGTCTGGGATGCAAAACAATAACAAAACAGTTCAGGGTTATTATATCAAATACAGAGAAAACTGACGAAAAAGTGGCTTTTTCTGCAAAATCTCTCATTAACTGAACCTAAACCCAGTGTGTCCATCCACTGTCATTGATCCAGCTCCATGGGTTTTAGTGGTGAATCAATGTTGTAGAAGACGACGGTGTTTCCACGGTAACTACGGAGCCTCTGAACGTCCAAATGGGTCATATCTGATGACCATGAAAAGATGACAAACTGTATTTTACACCAATTATTTACCTGTATCGTTAGGATTAATGGATCAACATGTGTTAAACAGTTTAGATCAGTAGATGCTTCTGGTCACTGGCGAATATTTGGATCTTTATGTGTTAAAATCCAAAGAGAAGGAATATGTTTTAAGACACAATTTAAAAACAGGAAAGGATTTGACCTGCCTGAAACATTTCTGTTTCTAATAAATTGAACTTAAATGACAGGACGTAGTTATAAAGTCCAGAAGTGAAATATTCAATGAAGACACAAACTTAAATAAAAATAAACTCTGTTCTATGGCCAAAACATAATAAAAACATAATACATAGTTTTATTTAGTTAAATAATTTTGCTTATAGGATACACTGGTACCTGAATACTTAACCACTTCCACCTATTAACACTGATTGGTCTGACAGTTTGAGGCAAGGTTAGAATAGTTTTGGATTTTTTTATTATAGTTTAGTTTTTTTTAGTTTTGACTTTTTTTTTCTCTAATTCAGTTAGTTTTAATTAGTTTTTAGAGCAGGTTTGTTAGTTTTTATTAGTTTTAGTTTTTTTCTAAATGCTTAGTTTTAGTTTAGTTTTAGTTTTTTCATATCTTTTATCTTCCTTGGTGTCGTATTCACATAAATCCCAGACAGGACTCTGCTGCTTTCTCCCACCTTTAGTCTCCATGTTTCCAGGCAGAGTTTGGTCAAGAAGGCGACTCTAAACGACAAGTGACGAGAAGTGATGGATTGTGAAGTGTAGTAGTAGTTAGTTCAAGTTCTACGTTTAGCCCACTTGTGATCTACAGTAAAATAATCGCATAATAACCTATAAATAATGACTCCAAATTTAAATCAAAATTTCATTGTAAAAAGTCCATATCAGATCGGTATTGGATTGGTATCGGCAAAACTGATCCCCAAAAAAATCAGATTGGAAGCAAAAAAAAAATCCAGATCGGGACAGCAGTAGACACATGTAGAGGTTTGTTGACATTAGGGATCTGCTTGTTGGATAATTACATCGTATCCATCTTATCTGTGATTGGTTTATTCGGTGCCTGTTAGTCCCGCCTTCATATTTGGATTCAAGTCCCGTGATTCCAGACAGATTTCTCATTGAGAAAGACGGATGGATGACCATGCTACGTGTTCCCTTGACCTGACCCATATGTTTGCATGTTTTTGTGAACTGTAGTTAAAATTCACCTGAAAATTCAAAGATTTGAAGCTTGTATGGGCTTGTTAGTCAAAGAAAACTCCCAGACAGAAAGAAAACTGAGCAGCAGGACCCAGGCTGTAAATTCTTCCAGTAGGAATACAAAGGCAGCGTTGTTAGTATTGGCACAATTTCCTGAGTTCATCACAACAAAATGTTGCCTCAGTGCCACGACCCCAAGGCCTCATGTTGAATCGTACATTGTAGTCTTTCTTTTTGTTTTTTTTTTATGTCCAAATGTGAATTCTGGAGTGTTTTGTCCACCTCAGTCATCTGGTATTAATCAAATGTCATCTGACAAAGGGAAGTGATTTGATTATTTGATCCATTTTAATGTTGTAAATCAGGGGTGTTAAACTGATTCTAGTTCAAGTTTAACATTCAGTCCAATATGATCTGAACTGGCTCGGACCAGGGAAATAATAACAGAATAGCCTATAAATACTGACAACTCCAACTTTTTCTTTGTTTTAGTGCAAAAAAATCCCCATAAAATTATGAAAATATTTACATTTACAAACTATCTAAACAAAAAAGAAAAAATGAAATTTATTAAAGGAGTGATATTTAGCTTTTTTTAAAAAAAATGGAATTCTTCATTTTCCAGCATTTCTCTGTGATCTCCATAAACTGTAAATGCTCTGCTTGGGTCTGAATTCTTCATTCATTCAACTCCACAGGTCCATTTTCAACCCTATTTCTGAGTTAATGACACCAGAAAGGTGGTTTGGAGCGCTGGCCCTTTAAATGCAAATAAGCTTTGGGTTTAGCAAAATTATGACCCCTTTAACCCTTAGTGGTCTGAGCCTATTTTGGCCATTTTTCAGTACTTTTGATTTTGCCTTTATATACAATATAAAGAAATATTTATTATACCCATGTTTGGTACCCATGTTTTGGTTCCGCATCCAGTTCAGGTGGGGGTCATTCTCACCCTTAGCTGTAATGCTAATGCAGTCTGTGGATTAGAATCTGCAGATTCGGACAGTTTTTTCCGTTTTGAAAAAGGACAAAAAATGATGTAGATATGGTCAGAAATATAACACCCCCCCACCTCATTTTCATACTTTTACTCACGTTTGTTTGGTCTGGTTTCAAAACGTCATATCTCCAGTTGTATTTGCTCAATCAACATCAAATAAAAAGTGGGAGAGTGTTTCAAGTACGCACTTTCAAATGCAATTATCCCAAGTGGTCTATGTGACAGACTTCTGACGCTGCAATGTGTTGAAAATGTCATATGATTGAGTCATGGCACTGTGACCGCAAACCCCTAAGGGTTAAGAAAAATAAGTGCAATTTTAACAATATTATGCCTCAACTTCTCATTTATCCATGTGTGTTACGGATCAGATTCACAAAGGCACTAAAGATTTAGTAAAAGGTAGAATATTGTTGAAATTGTGCTTAATTTCCTTTAGATGTTTCAGATTGTTCATGTTTTATTGTTAAAGGGTAGTTTCTTAATATTGTAAATATTTTCATAATTTAATTTTTTGCACTAAAACAAGAAAAAAATTTAAAATTGTCATTATTTATAGGCATAATGTAATATATCTTTTGACATTGAATCAAGTTGAAGATTTGAAGTCAATTTTTTTTATAGATTATTATGCTGTTATTTTGCTTTAGATCACATTGGTCTGTATGTGGAACCTGCATTAATATGATCCAGTGTAATTTTTGTATTTCACACAGTCATCCCATGGGCCGGTTTTGGCCCACGGGCCATATGTTTGACCCCTGTGCTGTTGCTCCATTGAGTTCCTGAGCTGCAGACCTTCTTAAAACAACCCCGTCCCACCAGTTGTGCTTCATCGTGGACTGGGCCACGTTTTGCCCGACCATCTGCCCCACTTTGCACTTGACTGAACATCTTAATTGCCTCTGGTTGGACCATGTCGGCCCCTTGTTAACACGTCCAGAAATAGGAGCTGATCGGAAAAAGGAGACATTTGTATTAGGACGATCCGTAGAATGATGGTGACATTTGTCTTTTGGCCTCTGGGTTTATTTAGTGTTTTTAATTTTATATTCTTAGCTTATTTCTATGTTGAACTAATATTTTTATCATTATGATTGTTTTGACTGTTCTGATTTTCTGAGTGTTTGTATTGTTTTGACTATAAATAAGAGTTTAAAGCAGGGGTGTCAGTCATACAGGATGAAAATTACACTGAAGATTAAAAATAGTCAATGATGTCAAACTGGTTTTAGTTCAGGTTCCACATACAGACCAATATGATTTAACATGAAATAACATCATAATAATCTATAAATAATGACTTTAATTTTTCTTCTTGGTTTAATGTGAAAAGAATATAACATTATGCTGATAAATAATGACAACTCCAAATTTTTCTTTTTGTTTTAAGGCAAAAAAAACAACAACAACAAAAAAACATGAAATAATTTTTTTCAGGTTCCACATTCAGCCCAGTTTGATCTCAGGTGGGTCGGAAAACTAAAATAATAACTTAATAACCTATAAATAATGAATGTAATAAGAGAAAAAAATCCATTAAATTATGAAAATATTAACATTAACAAACTATCCTTTAACAATAAAATGTGAAAAACATGAACAAATATGCACAAACTTAAATGTCTAAAGAAAATTAAGTGCAATTTTAACAATGTTCTTCCTGTTACTGAATGTTTTGTCCCTTTGTAGCTCTAATGTGTAAAATACATGACAAACTGAGGCAGAATATTGTTAAAATTGCACTCATTTGTCTTAAGAAATTTTAGTTTTTTCAGGTTATTCACATCTTTTTTGCCTAGTTTATAAATATAAATGTATTCATTATTTAATGTTATTTTTTTGCACTGAAGCAAAGAGAAAAATGTTGAGTTGTCATTATTTATAGGTTATTATGTTGTTATTTTACTGGTCCATAGTTCAGGTTCTACGTTCAGCCCAATATGATCTCAAGTGCATCTGCACATTCAAATCAACTCCAAATTTTTCTTTGTTTTAGTATAAAAAAGTCAAATTACATGGAAATGCTTACCTGTAGAAACTATCCTTTCACACAAAATGTGAATAACATGAAAAATATGAACAACATGGAATGTTTTAAGAGAAGACAGTGTAATTTTACCAATATTCTGTCTGTTATTAAATGTTTTGTGTTTGTAGATCCATTGGGATCTGTAAGTTATAACGCACATGTGTAAATGATAAACTGAGACAGAATATTATCAGAATTTCACTTATATTTCTTAAGACATTTCAGGTTGTTTATGTTGTTCACATTTTTATGAAACCCTGTAGACCAGTGGTTCCAACCTTTTTTGGCTCGTGACCCCATTTTAACATCACAAATTTCTGGCGACCCCAGACATTCAAAGCAGAGACATGTTTCTCTTGGAGATGTTTTAGCGGGGCCAGGCGAGTGTTCGGGCAGGTTGAAGCGTAGTAGCTAACGCACGTGGTCACATGATTGGGTCGATCAGGATATGCCCTCCCAGATATTACATCCTGCATTTTATTACTTCTGCCAGGAGGTATTGTGATCACGTTGCTTTGTTTGTTTGTTTGTTTGTTTGTTTGTTTGTTTGTTAGCAAGTAACTCAAAAAGTTCTGGGTGGATTTTCATGAAATTTTCAGGAAATGTTGATACTGGCACAAGGAACAAATGATTAAATTTTGGTGGTGATCGGGGGGGCAGATCTGTCTTGGGGGAGGTTTGCATTCTCCGAGTGCTTTTCTTGTTTGAACTTGATTTTTTATTAGGAAAAGTGTGCTGTGTTTTAATTATAATGAAATATATATTGAATCATTAAAAATTATTTTTTTATTAGTGTTTATTTATTAATTTTTTAGTTTTTATCAATTACTAGGCATTTCAGGCGACCCCACGTGGGGTCACAACCCCAAGGTTGAAAGGTTCTGGGTCATACCAAAATCGGATATCAAAAATGTCAACATGAAACGCCACATTTGGTCCATTTGCTTATTTCCAATTTTTATTAATTTGTGCATACAATTGAAACAATGAAAAACAGCTGTTTGTTTTTTTATTTTTTATTTTTGATTTGTACATGAATAATGAAATAACGAGTCATTTTTTCATTTTCCAATTGTGGGTTCTCAATTGAATATGAAAAGAACAAATAATACACAGATTGCCCATCTCCAGTTTGCTCCATATTCTAACAGGTTCATCCTCCTCGTCCTCCTCTGGGATGGTGAACCAACAGGAAACCCTGATCCACCCTGCGTCTTATCTGCTCGTTCTAAACTTTCATTTCTTTTAACCTCTGTCAGCATGAATGCCGGAGTAGACCTGACACCAGTGGAGGCTGCTCCTGTGTTCTCCTATTTTTAGAGGCTGAGTGAAGGCGTCACCTTCTGCATTAGTGGAATTGGATCTCCATTATTATTCGGTGCCATTACATTAGAGGGACAGCGATCTGGGCCCGGATCAGGCCTGTGTGTGTTCTCCTACCAGGCAGCAGTCACATGCACACACACACTCAGGCCGGTGTGTTAGGATAACAGGAAGTGTGTCAGATGTGGACCAAGGTCAGGCCTCTGTTTGGATGCATCTCAGTTTCATTAGTGTAAATTGTATCAGAGATGTAAAGATTAGGGCTGAACGATATGGACAAAATTTCATATCTCGATATTCATGCCAGATATCTCGATATCGATACGATACGATATGACTACGGGTTCGGTGAAAACCAAACATTTTTCAGAAAAACACAAACATCATAATACAAAAGAATGTGGAACTTGCAGTTTTATTGATAAGAACTCACTGCCAGTCATCAACATTAACATAAACTAAGAATAAGTGAAATTTGTTGTGACTTCCAGAGCTGTACATGCAGGGTGAGCGCAGGGGAAATCTATGTCATTTATATCGTTGCTTTTTCCATATTAATATCTTGAATGTTCATATCTTGATATCGATACGATAACGATATATCTTTCAGCCCTAGTAAATAGGGATGTGCCGATACCACTTTTTTCCAGACCGAGTACAAGTACGAGTACTTACATTTGAGTACTTGCCGATACCGAGTACCGATACGAGTATTTAATAATTCCATTCCAGTTCTTAGTTCCTTTTGTAAATGTGCTTTATTGTCGTTGTCATTAGTCTGACTGGAACAAAGTGCTTTTACTGACATTTAATGTGTTGGAATGAGCATTTCTCAATTAATCCACCATGTATAACATGTATAAGCACTGAAAAACTGTCCAAATACAATTTCTATTAGTGGATTGTACAACTTAATCTCATTGAAAATTATTGATATATATATTTATAGGTAATTTGATTGTTTTAATACATGTAAGTATTCTTTATTAAAACATTAAAAAGTCAAAAAAATATGCAAAATCTCATGTAAAGTTAGGGCAAAAAAACTGTATTTTAATTATGGAAAATTACTGTATTTTTATGGTGTTATGGTATTATTATTTATGGTATTTTATTTTTTATGGTTATTTTCCGTTATTTTACAGTATTATTTTGGCACCCCAGCTGCCGGAATAATACCATTTTTTTACGTTTTTTTTTTTTAACAGTGTGATTATTAGAATTTAAACGGTAATACTAGCTGTCTGGAATTTTACTGCGGTTTATCGTTATACCGGTAATTGTTACATCCCTACTTGAGATCCCATTGGTCTGTATGTGACCCCTGAGCTAAAACCAGTTTGACCCTTGACTGTGTCTTTTTTACACTGAAGGGCCACAGTGGACGCTTTGGCGGGTCACTTTTGGCCCATGGGCCGTCTGTTTGACACCCCTGCTGTAGAACATGACTGAGTGCATTAATACATGAAGAACAATGAAAGTATTATTTTTTTTGGTTAAAGTAAGTATTTCAAAGCGTGTTCCTTCAGCTCTGTTTCATTCTCACCTTCTGAGAGAAATATGTGGCTCTGCTGAGTAAGTAGCACCATGTGGTTTGGAGTTTTTAGAGCAGTTTTTTCCCCCTAAAAGCAGCTGCTCGCTGTGGCCGTGAAAATGAATCATAACAGTGTCGGTGCAGGGCTGTAAAAGCTCAAACGCACTGTTTGTGAAGCTTTTAGAAACTCGTGGTAGCCTTTATCACAATGACCGAGCTCTGAGGAATTACACTGTAAATGCAGAAATGTATGAGAACGTCTTTTAATTCACTGTAAATATATAAAGTAGATGAATGTAGCTTTAACTTAGTGTATCAGGGGTGTCAGACTCATTTACATTCAGGGGTCACATGCAGTCCAGTATGATCCCAAGTGGACCGGACCAGGAAAATCCAGCTCCAAATCCAACTCCAAACTTTTCTCATGTTTTAGACTGAAGGAAATGAAGGAAAATGTTTACATCTACAGACTATCCGAAACAAATGTCAATAACATGGACAACCTCAAATTTCTTAAGAAAAAAAGTGCCATTTTTTTCAATATTCTGCCTCAGTTTATCATTTACACATATGTTCATTACAACGTACAGATCAGTGGATCTACAAATACTCAAAACATTTAATAACAGGCAGAATATTGTTAAAATTACGCTTACTTCTCTTAAGACATTGCACATCTTTCCTATTTCTTCAGGTTAATCACATTTTTTGTGAAAGGACAGTTTGGGAATGTAAAAAATGTCATGTAATTTCATTTTTTTTAACGCTAAAACAAAGCAAAAAAATTGGAGTTGTCATTATTTATAGGGTATTTTGCTATTATTTTATTGGTATGATCCACTGGAGATCCTATTGGTTGGAATATGACCCCTGAACTAAATGTAGAATATTAACAAAAACAGTACATTGTGATTCATCAGTAATACTTCCTACTTTACTTTGACTATCAGTGTCACTAAACAGGCGACATAAAGCAAGACTTCTTCAAGTCAGATGTGTTGGTGGTTGTCGTCTTCCACAGCTTAAAAAAGAGAGTAATTATTAGATAATTTTCCTAATTTTTGCATTGAATTAAATATATCCAGTGCAATCTAGATTTAGCTTTTTTTTATAGTGTAAATCATGTATTTTTCTATATTCAATGTAGATTTAGAGTTCATTCAAAGGTTTATTATATCAAAACAGAAAAAACAGTAAATCTCTCATCAACTGAACATAAACCCAGTGTGTCCATCCACTGTCGTTGATCCAACTCCATGGGTTTTACTGGGGAATCAATATTTCAATTTTTATTCATTTTGTTGCTTATTTTCTCCATGTTATTTATTATTTTGTAAATTTTCTTATTTGTTTTGTTCATTTTGTTGCCCCTTTTAACATTTTTTTTCTTCAGATTACTTCAGTTTATGGCTTAATTTGTTCATGATACATATGATTTTTATTGATTTATTATTCATTTTTGTTCATTTTATTCATCACTTTGTCTGCTTTTGTTCATTTTGTTGCTCATTTTATCCTTTTTTTACTTCATTTTAGTAAAATTTGTTACTTGTTCCACATTATTTAATATTTAGTAGTTTTTAATTCATTGTTCATTTGTTCTTTTTATTTATTAATATATATAAAAACCAGTGTGTCCATCCAATATCATTGATCCAACTCCATGGGTTTTACTGGGGAATCAATATTTCAATTTTTATTCATTTTGTTGCTTATTTTCTCCGTGTTATTTATTATTTTGTAAATTTTCTTATTTGTTTTGTTCATTTCGTCGCCCTTTTTACATTTTTTTCCTTCAAATTTCTTCAGTTTATGGCTAATTTTGTTCATGGTACATGATTTTTATTGATTTATTATTCATTTTTGTTCATTTTATTCATTACTTTGTCTGCTTTTGTTCATTTTGTTGCTCATTTTACCCTTTTTTTACTTCACTGTAGTAAAATTTTTACTTATTTGTTCCACATTATTTAATATTTAGTAGTTTTTAATTCATTTTTGTTCTTTTTATTTATTAATACATATAAAAACCAGTGTGTCCATCCACTGTCATTGATCCAACTCCATGGGTTTTACTGGGGAATCAATATTTCAATTTTTATTCATTTTGTTGCTTATTTTCTCCATGTTATTTATTATTTTGTAAATTTTCTTATTTGTTTTGTTCATTTTGTTGCCCTTTTTACATTTTATTCTTCAAATTACTTCAGTTTATGGCTTGTTTTGTTCATGATACATATGATTTTTATTGATTTATTATTCATTTTTGTTTATTTTATTCATTACTTTGTCTGCTTTTGTTCATTTTGTTGCTCATTTTACCCTTTTTTACTTCACTTTAGTAGAATTTTTACTTATTTGTTCCACATTATTTAATATTTAGTAGTTTTTAAATTCATTTTTGTTCTTTTTATTTATTAATGCGTATCAAAACCAGTGTGTCCATCCATTGTTCCAACTCCATGGGTTTTACTGGGGAATCAATGTTGTAGAAGATGATGGTGTTTCCATGGTAACTACGGAGCCTCTGAACATCCAAATGGGTCATATCTGATGACCATGAAAAGATGAAGAACTGTATTTTACACCAATTATTGACATGTATGGATAGGATTAGTGGATCAACAGTAGGTGGTTTTGGTCTCCGGTGGATGTTTGGGTCTTTATGGGTTAAAATTCTCTGCAGATTCCTCCAACGCAGCCTCGTTATACAATAAAATTCCGAAGCAGCTGCAGTAATAATCTGGCAGGGATGGACCGCCGCTGCAGAACATCCGAACATGAACCACTGTGGGCCCGGTCTACAGGAAGGATCAGGTGTATGAGGCGCTGGGACGGACAAATGCATCTGAAGAGCCGGAGTGTGTCGGCCATGGACGCCTGCAGATGAGAGCAGCGCTGACGGATGGTTAAGAGGATCATACATGCTTTTGGGGTCCTGACTCTTTATCCCCTCTCACTTAGTGGCCGTGGAGCTTAGTTAGCGGACCGACTTTGGGTAAAAATAGCCCAAGGCTGCGATAGCATCGTGACGCAGCTCAGACTGTTACTGAAATCCAGACTGGTTTGACCTACAGTAACACTAAACTGTAAAAAAGAAGTAATAATAAGAGTTTTATTTGATTGTGGAAGTTTAGTTTGTTTACTGTACTTTTTTCCCCACATTTTTTTCAAGTCTAAAATTTACAAATAATGTACAAACAATATCAACAGTGTAGCATCTGTCTTACATTATATGTAAAAAAAAAAAAAAAAAAAAAAAAAAAAGGTAATCTGTTATAACAAGTACATTACAGTGAAAATAAAATAAGATGGAATAAATAAGACTGAAATAAAAATAAATTCCAAATAACAATAAAAATTTTAATGAAAATTTACATAACTACATAAATAAAATTAAAATAAAAATAAGATTGAAATGAAAATAAATTAGAAATAATAATGAAAAAAACATTTAAATGAAAATGTACATAATAAATTAATAAAAATTTAATTAGATTGAAATAAAAAATAAATTAGAAATAATAAAAATTCAAATGAAATTCTACATAAAACTAAAGAAATATTTAAATAATAAGATTGAAATAAAAAATAAATTAGAAATAAAAATGATACAACATTTAAATGAAAATGTATATAATAAATTAATACAAATTAAATTAGGTTTAAATAAAAAATAAAAATAACAAAAATTCCAGTGTAATTCTGCATAAAATAAATAAATATTAAAATAAAATTAGATTGAGATAAAAATCTATTTGAAATAATAACAATTTCAATGAAAATTTACATAAAAATAAATAAATAAATACATTTAGAATTAAATAAGACTGAAACAAATCAAAACAGAAATAATATTAATAAAAATCTAAATAAATATAAACATAAAAATAAGTAACAAGTTAAAAAAACAGTTACATGGTAACTACATGCTCCGTAAACATCCTTCATCTGATTCACGTCTTTTTTCTGTATTGTTTTTATGCCATAATTAAAATTTAAAAAAAAATATACTGAACTTCAAAACGACCCAATAATTACAATTAATTGTAACTTAGTATGAGGTGCATTGTGTTGAGTTCTTCATTGTTTTGGTTTTTGTTGACGATAATAACCCTGTAAATGAAAAAAAACTATATGTGAATGTAGACGGGGATTGTCGACGGTTTGTTTGACTTGTGTTGGTTTTGTCTGAGTGTCACAAAACAACATGTCCTGTTGATCCAAGACAATGGCAGCTGTCACACTCAATACAGTCAGATGTCATAAATCTGTCTCCGGTGCAGTGTACAAACATGTATCCCAGAGGAAAAAAAACAAAACAAAAAAAACATGTTCACTGTGGTCAGTAGTCCCATAGTTGTAAGGACAAAGCCTGTGTGTGTATGTGTGTGTGTGTGTGTGTGTGTGTGTGTGGGTGTGTGTGTGTGCGTTCACCAGGTAAATATCCAAATGACTTATAAGCTTTCTCTCATTTCAGCCAAAGGGCACAGCAGGCTGCGAGTGGAAGATATGCTCAGCTACGCTAACAAAGCTGCCAGGCCATTTTATGGAAACTTAAAAGCAGAAATGTTCCCCCACATGCTGACAAGTGTCTGTTCAAGAAAAATAAACAGCAAAAAATCCAAAATGTCAAAGTGTCCATTTAAAGGGAGCGCCACGCTGTTCTGTTCTTAGTTGTTTGGGTCCGGTTCAGCGGCGGTAGGAGGTAAATCTAAATAGCAGTTTGGCTTGTTAGAGTTTGGAGAAGTTAGATGAGGCGTTGGCGATGCTCCATAGAGCCAAACATGGGCTCATTACAGCAAAGCAAGGATGGACAAACAGCTGGATGCAGCACCCCCCAGCACCCCCCACCCCCCATTCCACGGTCCGCCATCTCTCACCAACTCGCTATTCATCCCCTCGTCTCTCATCGGTCCTCCCATATGTCTGGAGTGTCATGGTCTGATGACCGCCGCCTCCTCCTTTGCTCTTCCTCCCTTTCCTTTCCTTTCCTTTCCTTTCCTTTCCTTTCCTTTCCTTTCCTTTCCTTTCCTTTCCTTTCCTTTCCTTTCCTTTCCTTTCCTTCCTTTCCTTTCCTTTCCTTTCCTTTCCTTTCTTCCTGTATTCTCTTCCTCTAATCTCCTCGTTTCTCCTCTCTTCGTTTCTCCTCTCCTTGTTTCTCCTCTCCTCGTTTCTCCTCTCCTCTCATTTCCTTCCCTTTCCTATTCTTCTCTTTCCTTTCCTTTCCTCCTGTTTCCTGTCCTCATTTATTTTCCTTCCCTCCTGTTTCCTCTCTCCACTTTTTTCTTTCCTTCTCCTTCTTCTTGGTTCCTTTCTTTTCTTCTCTTCCTCTCATTTATTTCATCTCCCTCCTCTCCTTGTTTGCTCTCATTTCCTCTACTTTTCTCCTTGTTTCCTCTTCTTTCTTTCTCTCTTCCTCTTGTTTTATTTCCTCTCCTCTCATTTCCTCTCTTCCTGCTTATGTCCTTTCCTTTCTTCTTGTTTCCTCTACTTTTCTCCTTTCTTCCTTCTCTCCTCTTCTTTCCTTGTATTTCCTCCTCCTCTTTTCTTATTTCCTTCACTTCTCTCCTTGTTCCTCCTCTTCATCTCATATGTTCAAATTTCTTCCTTTCCTTTCCTTTCCTTTCCTTTCTTTCCTTTCCTTTCCTTTCCTTTCCTTTCCTTTCCTTTCCTTCCTTTCCTTTCCTTTCCTTTCCTTTCCTTTCCTTTCCTTTCCTTTCCTTTCCTTTTCTTTCTTTTAATTCTTGTTACTTCTCATTTCCCTTGTTTTATTAGTGTGTATATGTGTGTATAGTGTATGCAGGTGTTGTTGGGTGTTGTGTTTGTGTGTGTATTAGTGCGTGTATTAGTGTGTGTATATTTGTGTATAGTGTGTGTGTGTATCTGTGTATAGTGTGTGCAGGTGTTGTTGGGTGTTGTGTTTGTGTGTGTATTAGTGTGTGTATATTTCTGTATAGTGTGTGTGTATCTGTGTATAGTGTGTGCAAGTGTTGTTGGGTGTTGTGCTTGTGTGTGTATTAGTGTGTGTATTGTGTGTGTGTGTATCTGTGTATACTGTGTGCAGGTGTTGTTGGGTGTTGTGCTTGTGTGTGTATTAGTGTGTGTGTGTGTATCTGTGTATACTGTGTGCAGGTGTTGTTGAGTGTTGTGTTTGTGTGTGTATAGTGTGTGCAGGTGTTGTGTTTGTGTGTGTATTAGTGTGTGTACATTTGTGCATAGTGTGTGTGTGTATCTGTGTATAGTGTGTACAGGTGTTGTTGGGTGTTGTGTTTGTGTGTGTATCAGTATGTGTATATTTGTGTGTGTGTATCTGTGTATAGTGTGTACAGGCAGTGTTGGGTGTTGTGTCTGTGTGTATATGTGTATAGTGTGTATTAGTGTGTGTATTTTTGTCTATAGTGTGTGCAGGCAGTGTTGGGTGTTGCGTCTGTGTGTGTATGTGTATAGTGTGTGTATAGTGTGTACAGGCGGTGTTGGGTGTTGCGTCTGTGTGTGTGTGTGTGTGTGTGTGATGGTCTTCTTCTCCAGTATCTGTCGTCTCTGTAAACCATCCGTTGTCTGATACTGATCTTGAACCTCTGAGCTGGTGTGGCTGTGCACATGTCAATCCCTGCTCCCATTAAACACACAACAGGCCCACGCAAAACGACAACTGTTATCATATGCTGACGTTCGGAGCAAAGACACTGAGGGGTGTGTCATTCGTTTAATTATCTCATTAGTAAAACTTCGTAACTACATGATCAGCTGGATCGGTCGTTACTGTTGACGTGCTGATCACATGTTTTGGACCCGTTACATACATGTTATCTGGTTCGTTTCAGCTTCACATTGAAACTTTATAATCAGACGTTTCAGAAGTTTCCGTGCCCGGTCTTTGTCGTGTTGTCCATGTGGGATCTTCGAAGCCTGGAACACACAGTTTTTATATTAGTGTTCATATCAGAGTGTCCACAGAGGTCGGCTGCAGAGTGAGAGAGACCAGAGCATCATTTAAGAAATAGAAGAGAGAGGGAGGTAGGCTTTAGTGAAAACGGACAGAATATCAGCTTTATTTAACATCCACTATATGGACAAAAGTATGTGGACACGTTGAATTCAGGTGTTTCTTTTCTAACTGGTCTGGGATACAAAACAATAATGACTAATGTCAGAATATAGTTTTCTATTATGGGATAAATATCATTGCATTGATTAGTGTGGGTTAAATTGTTTTTTGCTGTTGTTTGTGCTGTTTCAGACCGTCTTTAACAGATCGGATACAGGTCACATATGGGCGGGAAAATTGGATTTGGGCCACATTTGTCTGCAGTCTGAATGTAGCCTTAGTCTGACCCAGATCCAAGCTGAGATGAGGTATGTGGTCTGGATCTATGTGGTCTGGAGCTCTGTGGTCTGGATCTATGTGGTCTGAAGCTCTGTGGTCTGGATCTATGTGGTCTGGATCTATGTGGTCTGAATCTATGTGGTCTGGATCTATGTGGTCTGAAGCTCTGTGGTCTGGATGTATGTGGTCTGGATGTATGTGGTCTGGATGTATGTGGTCTGGAGCTCTGTGCTCTGGATCTATGTGATCTGGATCTATGTGGTCTGAAGCGCTGTGGTCTGGATCTGTGTGGTCTGAAGCTCTGTGGTCTGAAGCTCTGTGGTCTGTATCTATGTGGTCTGGATCTCTGTGGTCTGGATCTGTGTGGTCTGGATCTATGTGGTCTGAAGCTCTGTGGTCTGGATGTATGTGGTCTGGATCTCTGTGGTCTGGATCTGTGTGGTCTGGATCTATGTGGTCTGAAGCTCTGTGGTCTGGATGTATGTGGTCTGGATCTATGTGGTCTGGAGCTCCAGAGCTCTGTGGTCTGAAGCTCTGTGGTCTGGATCTGTGTGGTCTGAAGCTCTGTGGTCTGGATCTGTGTGGTCTGGATCTATGTGGTCTGAAGCTCTGTGGTCTGGATGTATGTGGTCTGGATCTATGTGGTCTGGAGCTCCGGAGCTATGTGGTCTGAAGCTCTGTGGTCTGGATGTATGTGGTCTGGAGCTCTGTGCTCTGGATCTATGTGATCTGGATCTATGTGGTCTGAAGCGCTGTGGTCTGGATCTGTGTGGTCTGAAGCTCTGTGGTCTGAAGCTCTGTGGTCTGTATCTATGTGGTCTGGATCTCTGTGGTCTGGATCTGTGTGGTCTGGATCTATGTGGTCTGAAGCTCTGTGGTCTGGATGTATGTGGTCTGGATCTCTGTGGTCTGGATCTGTGTGGTCTGGATCTATGTGGTCTGAAGCTCTGTGGTCTGGATGTATGTGGTCTGGATCTATGTGGTCTGGAGCTCCAGAGCTCTGTGGTCTGAAGCTCTGTGGTCTGGATCTGTGTGGTCTGAAGCTCTGTGGTCTGGATCTGTGTGGTCTGGATCTATGTGGTCTGAAGCTCTATGGTCTGGATGTATGTGGTCTGGATCTATGTGGTCTGGAGCTCCGGAGCTATGTGGTCTGAAGCTCTGTGGTCTGGATGTATGTGGTCTGGAGCTCCGGAGCTATGTGGTCTGGATCTATGTGGTCTGAAGCTCTGTGGTCTGGATCTATGTGGTCTGGAGCTCTGTGGTCTGGATCTATGTGGTCTGGAGCTCTGTGGTCTGGATCTATGTGGTCTGGATCTATGTGGTCTGGATCTATGTGGCCTGAAGCTCTGTGGTCTGGATCTATGTGGTCTGGAGCTGTGTGGTCTGGATCTATGTGGCCTGAAGCTCTGTGGTCTGGATCTATGTGGTCTGGAGCCTGGTGTGGAGGAGGATTGACTCTGAATCGGACTAGACCGTCAGAAACCCCAGACGTTTCCATGGCTTTTGGACGGTGGTCCTGTCTGAGTCAGATGGTCGGGGTCATGTTCTGTTTTGGATCCACACATGCTAACATGTCTGTGCAGCAGCGGTGCCAGGCTGGTAAATCATTCATGTGCTTCTGCCGCTGCCACTGTTGACATGGCAGGAAAATGTAACCCCTGAAGCACTTTATTTGGAGGTTTGTTCGGAGTGGGAGAGAGAGAAGGTTCTGTGAGCGGGAGCAGTTCAGAGGAAAAGCGCTGTTTTCTCCAGCGTTTCCTCATTGACTTACACTGAAAGCACATTTTTAAAGTCTCACATAAAAAATACTAATGCAGTGAAATAAGTGTTGGTGCTGCTTTCTGACACATCTAATACCCTAATCACCAGAGTTGCCCCCTTTAACTGTTCATTTGTATAAAAAAAAAAAAAAAATGTTTTTAGCTCACTGTTGTACTTTGTCATTGTTGACATTGTCGTCGTCTTTGTTAGCAATTTCTTCAAACATCTTCTCCAGTGAAACAGATTAATTTAAGATATAAATATAGCTTCCTTTCGACAGTGTCTACAAACTGTGTTCACAGTTTTGAGATAGCTTGCTTTTTAAATTTTTGATGAATTTTTGAATTATTAAAAATGTGCCTTTACTTATAATTTCCATATTTTGATGGTTTATAACATGTATATGGTTCCAGATATAAATATAGTTCCTATTGATCACTGATAGGAAGTCGTATATGGACTTTCATTTGAGTTCTTGACCTTTGACCTTGAGTGACCTTGAAGGGTCAAACTCAAGGTCACTAATGTCTAGATTTTAATAATATTCTTTTCTGAAACTACTGGGTGGATTCATTTAAAATATTTATGTAGCTTTCTTTGGAAAATGTCTACAAAGTCTGCTCACAGTTTAAAGAATGTTTGATTTTTGACATAAAAAATTGATCTTTACTAATAATACTCCATATTTCAATGGCTGGTAACATGGAAATGGTTAGAGGTATAAATATAGGTCCTATTGATCACTGATACGAAGTCATATATGGACTTTGATTTGGGTTCATGACCTTTGACCTTGAGTGACCTTGAAGGGTCAAACCCAAGGTCACCAATGTCTAGATTTTAACAATCTTCTTCTCTAAAACTACTGGTTGGATTCATTAAAAATTTATGTCGCTTTCTTTGGATAATGTTTACAAAGTCTGTTCACAGTTTTGAGGAATTTAGATTTTTGAATTTTTTGGAGGAATTTTTGAAAGATTAAATATTTGGCTTTACTTATAATAGTCCATATTTTGGTAGCTTGTAACATGGAAATGATTAGAGATGGTTACAGACATCAGTATAATTACTACTGATCACTGATAGGATGCCATGTATGGACTTTAATTTGGGTCCATGACCTTTGACCTTGAGTGACCTTGAAGGGTCAAACCCAAGGTCACTAATATCTAGATTTTAATAATATTCTTCTCTGAAACTACTGGTTGGATTAATTTCATATTTTATATGTATCTTCCTTGGGGCAATGTCTACAAAGTTTGTTCACAGTTTTAAGAAATTTGGATTTTTTACATAAAAAAATTGACCTTTACTGATAATGTTCCATATTTTGATGGTTTATAACATGTAAATGGTTCCAGATATTAATGTAGTTTCTATTGATCACTGATAGAAGTCATATATGGACTTTGATTGGATGAGTTGAGTTCTCCTTCAGTGAAAGTCCCGCCCACTTCTATAGTTAGATTGATCTGCATCCAGACCACAGGACTGGAACATAGAACAGAACCAGGACTGGAACATAGAACAGAACCAGGACTGGAACATAGAACAGAACCTGACGACCTCACACATTCAACTGGGGATTGATTCAGATAGAACATACCAGTGAGATACAGAGACATTGGTTCTATTTTATTTATTTTTTCCATAAAAAACAGTAACATGTATTCAACCTGCATTTAAAGGGTTAAAGTCCTGAAAATAATTTAACATGTGGTGAGATTTACACAGAATTATTATATATGATGATTTTATAGCAGTTTTATATGCCTGTATATTTTTGGGTCCCCAACAGGGATGGGAATCGAGAACTGGTTCTTTTTTGAGAACCGGTTCCCAGTAGCTCGATTCCTTGGAATCGTTTGCCTGCCTGCTTAACGATTCTGCTTATCGATTCCGCCTTCGTTGTGCATGCGCGATGACGTCACACGTACGCTGCATTGTTTTGGTCAGAACGTAGCCAACATGGCGTTGAGGCAGAAACGGTCTAAACAGACGACAGCAGGTCCACTGGAACACTGTCAAAGCGTCCATGTCTTCAAAAGGGTGGAATCCTTCCAATGTCCTCAAACATTTGTCCACAGCGTGTGAATCATTTACAGGAATGTCACGTATTTGATACTCAGCAGTGTTTGTGAATGTAGCGGCAGAGTGAACGCCGGGCCCAGTTCCGGTTCTGGTGTGGGCAACAAACGTCGTAACTCCTCAAGTATAAGTTTCCGAAGGTAAGAAGGGAAAGGAAATGAGGAGCACAACAATGGGAGACAAGCTGAGCCGAGTCAAACCGGTTCCACGTAGTAGAAATGCAGCAATAGAGGAATTAGTAAAGAGTCTGTAGTTTCCCTTTTACTGCACACGCCCCCCCCCCCCCCCCCCCCCCCCCGCCGAACCGGGCTGGCGTCATCTGTTCTTATTATTTGTCCATATTGTATATGTTATATTTTCTGTGCAGAGATGGAAATATAAAAGACGGTTAATGCAAACACACCCATTTGTACTCTTTTATTCCCTCACCCAATGAGAATCGATAAGAGAATTGATAAGGAATCGGATCGATAAGCAGTATCGATAATGGAATTGGAATCCTTAAATTCCTAATGATTCCATCCCTAGTCCCCAGGGTAGTAAATTATGGGATGGACAAGGGTTATTTGTACTTTTTTGGTCTTTGTTTTAGGGGGAACTAGGGCTGCACGATTTTGGCAAAAAAAAACAAACAGATTTTTTCCTCTAAAAACTCGATTTTCGATTTTGATTTTGATTTTGATTTTTGGGTAAACCTACAAAAGACAACAAAAGTCAGCATGTCGTTTTCGTGAGCAGCCAACAATGCAAGGAACTGCTCTGACCTCAAATCTGTGATGGTATCACGTGATGAACCCACAGAAGTTTATTTTTTCTTAATTAAATCTTTATTGAATTAAGTAGAGTATACAAACAATGTATACAACAAGAAAATAACATAAGTTTGCCAGGGGGAATACACTATAATACAATGTCCAAATCAGAGCAAATACTGATTGTTTTTACACCTTTTTTATATCTGCCTTTTTGTTTTCAGATTTATTTAACACCTTTAAATAAAGTTCAACATCTTTCAAAAAATAAATAATATTTGGTTTTGTGTTCCAGAACTTACATTTGTGAATGAAAAATTTAGCAAGTAAGAGGACTAAATTATTTCTTTATTTATTTATTCTGGGTATCTGGGCCCACAGAAGTGATACCAGTGTCAGTCAGTGACAGGCATCAGTCGTGCGTGCGTGGACCACGTTAATATGAGTGATCCACATGTGGTTCTATTTAAACTGGGGGATCTGTGCGTGGAATAGACTGACCCAGGACACGCTGGAGGGATTCTATGTGTGGAGCTGGTGGATGTGTGTGGGCACAGGGCTGTGTGGGCTCCTCTGCTGAGGCTGATGACCCCGAGACCCGGACCCGGATCGGAAGAAGACAGTACGGTACGGATCCGGGACAACGGAAGATGAGTGATCCGCATGCAGTTCTATTTCAGTTGCGGGATCCGTGCGTGAAGCCACGGCTTACATTGCTATAAGTACTGCGGGCTCATGAACAGATTTAAAGTCCGGCCATTACATGGACTTCTGTGACAGACCGCTGTCACTGATAGGAGGAGGAGCCTACGGGAGCCCGCAAGTGCGCGGCCCGCAGGCACGAGAGAGATGAAATCGATTTTACGATTTCCCTTTTTTAAAAATCGTCCTAATTAAAAAATCCGATTTCGATTTAAAATCGATTAATCGTGCAGCCCTAGGGGGAACCATCACATAGTGGCATTAATGTCCCCCAGTTAGTCAACAGTGGCCTTGTTCCTAAAGTTTGAACATCACACAGTATCTAATCCCTGCAGATCTGTGTAATAGATGTAGATATTTAGTCTGTGTGTTTGCGCTGCACTTCAGAGTTTCAGGAAAGCATCTGAATTCCTTTTACGAGTGCAGCGTTATGTAACTGCGAATTACAAAGAGTGTTTTGCACATAGAGATAAATTGCAGCCCTGTGTGCATGTACTCAGTCAGTAAGTCAGTTTCAGCTGAGTTTTGCACCATTGGGTCATCGATTTTTATCTTTTTTTTTTTTTTTTGCTGCCGGAGTTAAGACCGTCAAAAGCTCTTTTCCCATAGGCCATGGCCTTGTTACCATAACAACAGAAGCAGGGCAAGGTCATTAAGGTAGGTGGAATCTGTAAATGTGGACGAAGGGACTATAGCAGCGGACGGTGTACAGTACACTGAGGAAATATTATAACAGGAAACAGTCCCTCATTTATCATGTAATCAAGCAATGAGAATTTTATATTGTTCACTTTTTCTGCCATATTTGAGTTGTTGTATTGAAGTATGGGGCAACATATACGAGTAACACAAAGCCATTGTTTCTATTACAGAAAAGAACAATAAGAATCGTATAATGTTAATTTCAGGGAACATACAAATGAGTTGTTTATTAAATCAGGATTGTTTAAGTTTAAAGAATTGGCTGAATTAAGGACATTGCTGATTGTGTTTAGAGCGAGAAACGGACTTTTGCAAATTTGCAGAGATTATTTGTTTTAGTATCACAGGATGAAGAACATAGAAGGAGGTTTAATTTTAAACAGCAAAGGGTATGGACTAATGTAAAGCAAATGTGTATTTCTGTTGTGGGTGTCAGGATGTGGAATTTTTTGGCAGTGGAAGAGAAGAGCTGTACAAATGTCACTGGGTTACAAAAAAATGTTTTTTTGTAAGTTGTCTAGGTTTTTTCAACCGAATTAGGACCATTTTGCACCGCTAAATCCAAAGATGACATCTGTTTTTCTAAATCAGGTTAGGTTTTTTTTGCAAATTTGATTTTGAAAAATTTGATCTTCTCACAAAATATAATAATTAATACCAAAATAAGATTGGTAAGCACACTTTATGAAACTTGTGAGTTGATTCCTGTTAGGTACAATGGTGTATTCACCGCAGATGTAGCAGAATACGTCAGGCTTATTTTTGCAAGATCTTCTAGTTGAAGCCATTTCGTTCACCTGTAATATTAAAAAAACCATTAATCATAAATTGGCAAAAGTAAAATCTTCAGAACTCGTTTATTGCAAGAAATATGAAAGAATTTTGTATCATATGATGTGAAAATGCCCATAAATGTAAGCAAAAATGTTACAAAGCCAATATGTACCATAGTTCAGAAAGTTGACCTGATTGAGCAAAATTAATGTGATTTTTGGATTCAGCACACCAAAATTATCCTAAATCAGCTAAAAAAACTTCAACAATAAATTTGTTGTTGACCAGTGTATTTTTCAGTTTAAGAGTTTGTACAGGGTGACACAAAAAAACGGGAACTTTTTAACAATCCAATAAAACCAAGAGTGATGGAAGAAAAATATTTTATTCATAGTAATTGAAACCTTAAAACATGCCATTTAAGAAACAATGATGGAATTTTCATTTTTTTAAAAATTACTTCCTGTAGATGGCGTCCTCCTGTACGAATGCATTCTTGAAATCTGCTGTTGAGATTCCTCATTGACCGCTGCAACATCTCAGCTGGGATACTGTGAATTTCATCCTGAATTCTCTGTTTTAACTCATCCAGAGTTCTTGGTCGAGTTGTGTACACTTTACTCTTGAGATAGCCCCACAAGAAAAAATCACAAACGGACAAATCTGGCGATCTAGGGGGGCCAGGAAACATTACCGAATCTTGAGATCACACGGTTGCCGAACAATTCTCGCACAGCCGCCAATGGTTACTAAAATGGGGGTGTGTTTACTTGCTCAAGGTCACTGTCTCGCAGTGCTGCCACTTGCTCATGTCTGCCAATACGCACTTCAAAAATTCCCGTTTTTTTGGGTCACCCTGTATAAGGAAAGAATAGAGAAGCTTTACAGGGTGGGGAAGCAAAATTTACAATGAACATTTAGTTGTTTTTTCTCAGCAGGCACTACATCAGTTATTTTGAAACCAAACATATATTGGTGTCATAATCATACCTAACACTATTATCCATACCTTTTCAGAAACTTTTGCCCATATGAGTAATCAGGAAAGCAAACGTCAAAGAGTGTGTGATTTGCTGAATGCACTCGTCACACCAAAGGAGATTTCAAAAATAGTTGGAGTGTCCATAAAGACTGTTTAGAATGGAAAGAAGAGAATGACTATGAGCAAAACTATTACCAGAAAGTCTGGAAGATACTATTAAAGAAGAATGGGAGAAGTTGTCACCGAATATTTGAGGAACACTTGCGCAAGTTTCAGGAAGCGTGTGAAGGCAGTTATTGAGAAAGAAGGAGGACACATAGAATAAAAACATTTTCTATTATGGACATTTTCTTGTGGCAAATAAATTCTCATGACTTTCAATAAACTAATTGGTCATACACTGTCTTTCAATCCCTGCCTCAAAATATTGTACATTTTGCTTCCCCACCCTGTATAAAAGCATGTAATGACATAATTCAACTTGTGGATGTTGGATTTGTTTTATTTGTATTGACTATTACGTAAACTGTTTACTGTAATAACTGTAATGGCAACGTATCTGATGGAAGCAGATGTTTAAAGAAAGGGGCAGGTATTATAAGTTTTCTTCATCCTGCTCCTTTCCAATCATTTAGATTGGAATGAATGAATAAAAATGAAATGAAGAAATATTTTATAGAAAAACAGCAGACACACACTTTGTTTTAAAACCTGAGGAGCGGTTCTGCGTCGACTCGAGCCCAGCAGGTTAATTTGCGCCAACGAAAACGTGAAACATCCGCTTGATTTGCACGACGCTGACAAACAGAGTGACACGTCTCAGCTGTTTAAACCTGACCTGAATTTGTCCACTGAAGACAAATGAAGCGGCGCCGTGATCACACACTGACCTCCCACAAGTGACGGTCCACACATTTATACACACGGCACGACTCACCGAACCGCAGACCCCGAGGTCACGGGGGTCACTGAGGTCACAGAGGTCACAGAGGTCAAGGGTCACAGACCGATGTGAGCGTGTGCGTCAGGTCCTCAGAGTCGCATGGACCGGAGTGTACGGTGACCTCTGTGTGTTACTGTGTGTTGGTGTGACCTCAGTGTGTAGCTGTAGGACTATAGTGGAGTCAGCAGAACCAGTACAGGAAACTGGTCCAGTTCCAGTGTGTGTGTTACTGTGGAGTAAATAGACTGGGCAATAAGATAATAACTTTTATGTCATAGATTATTTGGTTTAACTGGATTTTATTCCTTCTGCTTAAACACAAACTCCATGTATTTTAGATAAAATTGACTATGTTTCAAGGATTTATTTATTTGATTTTATTGGTTATTAGTAGTTGTGTTTTTTTTTTGGGCTCATATGTCGTTTAATGTTTCCGTCACTGATTGTTGTTTTCATGTGAGAAAGCTGCAACTGAATTGTAGATTTGGGATAAATAATTTTGTCTTATCAGCTTCAAAATGACAGAAATGAGTGCAAATAGTTAATATCTTAGCCAAATGTTTTTTTTTTTAATGTTACATCGATGGCATGGATGTTGAATTTCACATTATTCGTTATTGATAAAGTTTGATGATTACGATTTTTGAAATTCAGCCATTTATTACTAAGATTTACACGTTCAGTTCAACATTTATCAAATATTTTTAATTAGAAAATATTGAGAAAGGATATGACTAGTAAATTGGAATTGCGCACTGTTTTTATCATCAAAATTTTAGGGTGAGAAATAGAGATCTAACCTTTGACCTCCAGTAATTTTGCCCATAAAGTCGGAATAACATTTTTTCCTCTTCTCATGACATGATTGTGATGAAGTGATTTATTCTTGATAAATTAAGTGCAATCATTGCATCAGGTCAAAGGTGATTAAATAGGAATAAAAAGAGGAATAAGTCTGAAAACAGAATTATAGCAACTTTATGGGCAATAGTACATATTGCAAAACAAATATCTTTATATTAATTCACATTTTTTGCTATATACTTTTTTACTACCTCTGAAAGGAACTTGTCTCATCAGCTTTAAAATTACAGAAATTACTGCAAATTGGCCAAAATTGATTTTCTTATTTCTATGTTGATCTTCAATTTGACATTATTCATAATTGATTGAGCTTGATTACTACGATTTCTAAAATTTAGCCATTTATTACTATGATTTACATGTTCAGTTCTACATTTATCCATTTATTTAGTTATAAAATAAGGAGAAAGGATTTGACGAGTGAATTGGAAATGCATACAGTTTTTATCATCAAAATTTTGGGGTGAGAAGTAAAGATTTAACCTTTGATCTCTAGTTGTTTTGCCCATAAAGTTGGAATAAAATATTTTTTCCTCTTCTCATGACATGATTGTGATAAAGTGATTTATTCTTGATAAATTAAGTGCAATCATTACATCAGGTCAAAGGTGGTTAAATAGGAATAAAAAGAGGAATATGTCTGAAAATAGAATTATTCCAACTTTATGTCCAATAGTACATATTGCAAAACAACAAATATCTTTTATAACAATTCATATTTCTTGTTTTTTAATACCTCTGCAATGAACAATGACATTTTCCCATTGAAAAGTTTCATACTAGTTTGTAACTAGACTTGCCCCAATTTACAATTTTTTGGGCCAATCCCGATTTGCAGGGTGCTTAGACGGCCGCTAATGTTTTTGGCCGATTCCAGTCTCATTTTTTCATTCATCAGACATTGCAATGTAAGGTTCGCATTTGAAGAAAAGTGTGCAAAAATGTGCCAGGTTTTCTGTATGAAAACAGGTGCATTGATTAAAACGCCTGGTTTGAGTATTTGCCGATACTGAGTACCGATACAAGTACTTAATAATCCCATTCCAGTTGTTAGTTCCTTTTGTAAATGTGGTTTATTGTTGTTGTCATTAGTCTGACTGGAACAAAGTGCTGCCACTGACGTTTAATGCATTGGAATGAGCGTTTGTCAATTAATCCACCAGAGGGCGCCACTCTGAATTAACCGTACTGGACAAATACCACGCAAAAAAAAAAAGTCAGTAATAATAAACATGGAGACGACAGAGGTAACACTAGTGTGATACTAATGTTGATATTGATGAGGGTATTTGTCCTAAATGTGTCAGTAGTTTTTCTCTAACTCACACAGTGGCTCTTTGAACAGATCCTCTACCTCCACGTTTTTGTTTTTTTTTTTTCAACAATTTTATTAACAACAAATGAGTATACAGTACAAAATTTTAAACAAACATCAAGATGTCAAAAGAGAAAAAGCATTTGAATATATAAGTTTAAGAAAATAATGCATAGTTCTAAAAATACAAGGCATAAAATACAAATAATAATAATTAAAAAAAAGATTAAAATAAATAAATAAATAAATAATAATTCTGACAAATATAAGCAAATAAATGCAGCAGAGAGTTCAATCAGTATTGAAAAATTGTTTATAAATAGCCAATGTGTTATTGCTTTTTTTTAAATTATAAATGAATTCTAAAGATTTAATATAATTTTTGAATTCTAATAGGAAGATTTTAAAATGTGGGTGTGTTTTATTATATTTGTTTTTATGTATATGAAATTTTGTAAATAATATGAATACATTTACAATAAATTCTAGATTTTTAGTATCATGTTTAAAATAAGTAATTACATTTTGGGATGTTATATTTATTTTATTGTTCCTCTACCTCCACGGTTCCGCTGGTATTCTCTATCTGAGTATGCATCCGCCAGCACCTGGAAAACCGATGGAATGTACGCAGAGGACGGACAGAACACTGCGTCCGTATCTGTCTGTGTCATTTTTTTTTTTTTTTAACTTTATTTATAAAACTTTTCAACATTTACAGAACCTTTCATCTAACAAGCGTAACATCCATAACTTCAAGCAATGTACTCATGATACAGAGATTTACACCGGACACGACAAACAAACAGAACCCAAGGGGAAAAAAAAAAAAAGACAATACAAACAAGACACGCATAAAAACAGTCAAAACAGTGCATTCTGGTACCGTTAAAGGAGGAAAGAAAATACATAAATAAACAAAACAGGTCAGTAACAATATGAACACCTAAAATGTTTTTAAAGTTCCAGGCCAGGCAACATATTCACGCAGTGTAAAAGAGGCTCCCATATTTTGTAAAATTTATTGATAGAGTTATTTAGGGTGCGCCTAATTTTTTCTTACTTTATGTTAAGCATGATGTCTCTGATCCATTGGTCGTGTGTTGGAGGTGATGAGTCCTTCCATTTGAAGAGAATGGTACGCCTAGCTAGTAAAGATGCAAAGGCCACAACTTTTTGTAGGTTAGCTGAAGGAACTGAGTCATCTGTGCATGAAATGAGACCAAAAATAGCAGTAAGGGGAGATGGCTGAGTACAGCACCCATATGCCTTGGAAATGAAATCAAAAAAAGAGTTCCAGAAGGGGATGAGTTTGGAGCAGGACCATAGCATGTGGTGTATTGTTGATGGAGCCTGCTTGCATCTGTCGCATCCGTCTGTGTCTTTAACATTACTTTTGTCACCTTCATTTATTTAATTAAATCTCCACACTGCTGACATTACTCCTCCTCGTACCTGCTACACTTAACTGCGGATGTCAACGCTGCCGTAAGTGGTATCAGTGCGGTTGTATCGGAGTACTTTTATGAGTACGAGTACAAGCACACATGGATCCGATCGGTGCATCCTTAGTTTTTCGTGAGTCCCTTTGACGGTCATCTTCGATCACGTGAAAATCGGCCAATTTCAGAGTGTGGCCGATTCATCTGTGCAAGTCTAACTGTAACAAGTGTTCAGAGAATGCAAACCTCCGCCAAGCACCTCGAACGGTGTGCATGTGTGGATCAACTATTTCTTTTTAACTTAAACAGTTTCAAGGTTGTTCCATACAGCAGAAAAATTGTGGTCAAACATTACGTTGAACAGCAAAAACTGGAACTTATGTCATAGAACATACAGGGGTTGGACAAAATAATAGAAACACCTTCTATGATGCCACAATGTTAGGTGTTTCCATTATTTTGTCCAACCCCTGTATGTAAATGTCCACAGAGTCCACATTCCACAGTGGATGTGGACAATTTTGTGCCAGATCCAAGATATTGTTCTAAGCTACGGGTGGATCCAATTGGAGGTTAATCGGAGTCGTTTTGAATTTTTTAAATGAATTTTCAAAAATTGCTCAATGATGAGAGATAGGAAAATTGTAGATGTTGTGACCTTGCTGTGACCTTGAACTTTGGGCTACTTGGCCCAAAATTGAATGGGTTGGTCCCAGGGCCTAGGCCTATCTGTGGGGAAGATTTGGTAAAGATGGTTGGAATAGTTTTCCCGTAAAGTTGCTAACAAACAAACAAACAAACAAACACACAAAGCAATATCACAATACCTCCTGGTGGAGGTAACAAAGGCCTGAACTGTATTTTCTGTGGTGCATGTTCTACCCTGGATCATGTATTTTTACTGCAGAATTCAACATTACTGAAGGTTTTACCCGAATAAGTAATTTGTTTTTCTTTTTTTCTTTACAAATGTGACTTTTTATGCGGGTCTGACGACTATAATCATGCACCCAAAAACAACAATGACATACAGTTTGCATACATGATGTCCACACACACATACACAGTGCATCCATGGCTTTAGGCGAGCCTTCTAGGCAGGATTTGTCGATTGACCTTGACCAACACAGAGAGAGAGAGAGAGAGAGAGAGAGAGAGAGAGAGAGAGAGAGAGAGAGAGGAGCCGGGAATGCTGTGTGTTTTTTTTTTTTTTTTTCTCTGAGATGAGCTCCAATGCATGTGTTTTTGTGCGAGTGTATGTGTGTGTAATTATCCTTATGAGGGCCGCAGATGAATATGGTGGTAGCTGAAAGCCCAGGAGAGGAAGGGATGGCGTACAACACACACACACACTTACACACTGCGTTCACAAAGGAACACACACACATGATGGGATCTGTCCATCCTTTTTGTGTGACTCCACAGGGGAGGGAGGCTGGAGCAGGGCCTACTTACACTGGCTCTCATGTGGCTTCAAATCGTGTGTTTGTGTGTGTGTGTGTGTTATTGTGCCTGGATATATGCATCTGTTTGTCTATGTCTTATATGTGTGTGTGTGTGTGTGTGCCATTGTGTCGGTATGCAGTTATTGAATCTCGTTTGCCACATTCCTCTCTCTTTGTTGCTGTTGAATCTACAGGGTAATGGATTTATTAAGTTTGTCTGGCACAACTGAGTGTGTGTGTGTGTGTGTGTGTGTGTAAAGACATACATATTGTGATTGTGTATCGTTTCTTCATCTGCGGTATGTCTACTTTGCGTCGATGTTTGTTTTGTGTGTGTGCCAGCCAGTGTGTGGGCTGTGTGTGTGTTGTACTTGTGTGTGTGTGTGTGTGTGTGTCCCAGGTTCTGTGGTCCGCAGAGATCAGATGAAAGGAAAAGAGTCCTGTGACTGATCCACTCCCTCCGAACAAGGGAATTCGACCTCCCCTCTTCCTCTTCCTCTTCCTCCCCCTCCCTCACCCTCTTTGTGTGTGTCTCTCTCTCATCCCATCCCATCCTTCGCTGTTACTGTCACTCTCTCTCTCCCCCTCTCTCTCTCTCTCTCTCTCTCCTCCGTTTCCATCCTCTCGGAGCATGTGACCCACTTTTACCACCCACATCTCCCTCTTCCTCTCTCCCTCCCTCACCCTCCCCGAGTCCCATCTGAAGACGGTCTACGGAGAGCGAAACCAGGGGACGCAGTCAGAAAGAGACTGGGAGAATAAAGGGAGAGCTGCAGTCGTCTCTATTCCGCTCATACGTACGCCAGCGCCCACTGCCTTTCACTTCCTCAACGTCTGTGCTCGACTGTGAAGAAGTGTTTGTAAATGGAGGTTATCTCAAAGACAGACCGTAGGTAGTTGGATCGGAAAGAAAAAAACAAAACAAAACAATAACAGAATAGGAAAGGCGTGGTCCAGGCCGCTCTGACCCGTGCTTGGAGTTTCTTTTTGTCTGAGGCTCTGTAGGTGGTTTTCCAGCGTGAGAGCGAACACCGCTGGTTTATTGTTTGTTTCCTCTTGTGTCCCTGTTTTTAGTTTTGTTGTCACGTGATGGGTTATTATAGATTATGTTTTTAGAATAATGGGAATGGTGAAGAAGTAGTCAACAGGCCAAGACAAGATCTTTAACTCATAGAATGTGACGTAAACGGACCAAAATCACACACGTTGCCCATAAAGTAAAAAAATATGTTGTTTTCAGACACATTCCTGTTTGTTCCAGTACCTACACATCGGTATCATTTATAGTTATACGTTATCTATCAAGAAAAAAAAATCACCTTGTCACAATCATATAGTGCATATTATAACATAATTAGTTAAAAAAAAAAAAAAAATCTTGTAATTAATAATAATGATAATAATAATACATTGGTTTTATATAGCGCTTTTCTAAGTACTCAAAGACATTACAACTTTGCTATCTGCTATAAAAAAATTTTGGTTCGATATGTTTTCGGTACAGGGGTCTTCGGTTCGATACATTTTTGATATGTTTTTGGTAGTGCTGCCACTAACGACTAATTTTCTAATGACTAATCTTTTGACTAGTTTTTCTATTAGTTGACTAATCTAAATGACTAATATAAAAAAAAAAAAAAATCAAGTGTTTGTTATTTTGTTGTGTCCATTTTATTTTGAATCCTACCAGCGGGTGGAGAATGAAACTTAAGACACTTAACGCTTATAAGATGGCGGTCTCTCTCTCTCTCTCTGTCACAGTCACATTCATATAGTGCATATTATAATATAATTAGCTATTTTTAAAAAAGAATTATTTGTAATGATTACTACTTTGCTGCTTGTTACAGAAAAATTTTGGTTCGATACATTTTTGGTACAGGGGTCTTCGGTTCGATACATTTTCAATACGTTTTCGGTTGTGCTGCCACTAACGACTAATCTTTCGACTAATTTTTTGACTAGTCGACGAATCTAAATGACTGCTAAAAAAAAATCACGCGTTTGTTAATTTGTTGTCAATTTTATTTTGAATTCTAAGAACAGGTGGGGAATGAATGAGGTATGCACGGATCTGCGGGAATGAAACTTAAGATGCTTATAAGACGGCGGTTTCTCTCTGTCTCTCTCTCTCTCTCTCTCTCTCTCTCTCTCTCTCAATAGGCTCAGTGACAGGACAAGATAAGATCTGTAACTCGTAGAATGTGACGTAAACGGACCAAAATCACACACATGTTGCCCATAAAGTAAAAAATACGTAGTTTTCAGACACATTCCCGTTTGTTCCTTATCTATCAAGAAAAAAAATCACCTTGTCGGAATCATATAGAGCATATTATAACATAATTAGCTTTTTTTCAAAAAATGTATTTCTTGTAATTACAACTTTGCTACTTGCTCCAGAAAAATTTTGGTTTGATACGTTTTCAGTACAGGGGTCTTTGGTTTGATACAATTTTGATACATTTTTGGTAGTGCTGCCACTAACGATTAATTTTCTAATGACTAATCTTTCAACTAGTTTTTTGATTAGTTGACTAATCTAAATGACTAATAAAAAAAATCGAGTTTTTTTTTTGTTGTGTCCATTTTATTTTGAATCCTACCAGCGGGTGGAGAATGAAACTTAAGACACTTAACGCTTATAAGATGGCGGTCTCTCTCTCTCTGTCACTGTCACATTCATATAGTGCATATTATAATTAGCTATTTTTTAAAAAAGAATTATTTGTAATGATTACTACTTTGCTGCTTGTTACAGAAAAATTTTGGTTCGATACATTTTTGGTACAGGGGTCTTCGGTTCGACACATTTTCAATACGGTTTCAAGTGCTGCCACTAACGACTAATCTTTCGACTAATTTTTTGACTAGTCGACGAATCTAAATGACTGCTAAAAAAAAATCAAGCGTTTGTTAATTTGTTGTCAATTTTATTTTGAATTCTAAGAACAGGTGGGGAATGAATGAGGTACGCACGGATCTGCGGGAATGAAACTTAAGATGCTTATAAGACTGTGGTTTCTCTCTCTCTCTCTCTCTCTCTCTCTCTCTCTCTCTCTCTCTCAACAGGCTTAGTGACAGGACAAGACAAGATCTGTAACTCGTAGAATGTGACATAAACGGACCAAAATCACACACACGTTGCCCATAAAGTAAAAAAATCTGTTGTTTTCAGACACATTCCTCTGTTTGTTCCTGTATTTACACATCAGTATTATCTTTGACCAGGTTTAATGATCACATACTGAGTCCCAGTTACACTTTATCTATCAAGAAAAAAAATCACATTGTCACAATCATATAGTGCAAATTAGAACATAAATAGCTATTTAAAAAAAAAAAAAAAAAAAAAAAAAAAAAATATATATATATATATATATGTATATATATATATGTGTATATATATATGTATATATATATATATGTATATATATATATGTATATATATATATGTATATATATATGTATATGTATATATATATATGTATATATGTATATGTATATATATATATGTATATATATATGTATATGTATATATATATATGTATATATGTATATATATATATATATATATATATATATATATATGTGTGTATTTGTTATGATTATTACTTTGCTACTTGTTTCAGAAAAAATTTGGTTCGATACGTTTTCGGTTCAGGGGTCGTAAGTTCGATACATTTTTGATATGTTTTTTGGTAGTGCTGCCACTGACAAATTTTCTAATGACTAATTTTTCGACAAATTTTTTGATTAGTCAACCCATCTAAACAACAAATTTTTTTAAAAAAAGTGTTTGGGTGGGTGGGTGGGGGGTCTTGGAGGTGGGGAATGGATGAGGTACGTACAGATCCATGGATGGGGGGGGGGGGGGGGTTAAACTTAATATGCTTATAAAATGGATGTTTGTCTCTCTCTGAGGCACGAAGCCACGGCCGTACCTGTGGTTTGTCTCTGGCAGTGGTCGCAGGGAGATTCCATTCCTACTGGGTTTGAGATGGGAGGGAGACCAAAAATAAATAGGCTGTCACTAGTACAACGATGCGTTGACTAAAAAAATTGCTGTCCACTAATTTTCATAGTCTGTTATGTCAACTAAGTCGACTAATCACGGCAGCACTAGTTTTCGATAGTGAAGAATACCAATTTTATTTTTATTTTTTAGACTTTATCGATAAACGATCTTAATGAAACAATGCCGGCGCACACTCTTGTTTTGTCGTCTTGTCTCTCTCCGTTAACATAACTGACAGAGAATCCGAAATGCTCCTAAATCGTAGACCTTAGAGCAGACGGAGGGTCTTCAGCTTTGGCGTTGTACCTGTGACGCTGCTCTGAGCTGCCATGGTTCACCTTCAGCATGTGGACAGTGTGTTAGACGTCCGGCCACCCTGCTTCTGCTTCACAACAGCGGGAGACAGAGGAAATAGTAACGCACGCTAAGTTTCACTTTCACATATAAACCCCTGCAAAATAATTGTAGTAATCGTGAAACTGCAATTATTTCTCTGACGATAATTGTTGCGCCAAAATCTCTAATCGTTACATCCCTAAAACATAGTGATGTTTACGCTGTCTGAAACACATGCATCTGTTTTCATACTAGAGCACAGGCGTCAAACATGCGGCCCGGGGGCCAAAATCAACTGCTAAAGTTTCTAATCTGGCCCGCGGGACGAATTTGCAAGTGCCAGTTAGGGCATCAAACTCAAAAATAATATTATAATAACCTATAAATAATGACAACACCAATTTTTTCTTTTGATTTAGTGCAAAAAACACAAAATTACGAAAATATTTACATTAAGATAGTATCCTTTAACTATAAAATGTGAATAACCTGAACAAATATGAACAACCTGAAATGTCTGTAGAAAATTAAGTGCAATTTTTAACTATTTTCTGCCTGTTACTAAATGTTTTGTGCCTTTGTAGATCTGATCTGTAATGCACATGTATAAATGATAAGTCGAGGCAAAATATTGATAAAACTGAACTTACATTTCTTAACAAATTTTATTTTTCAGCTTACTCACATCCTTTTTGTTAGCATAGTTTGTAAATGTAAATATTGGCATAATTGAATGTTATTTTTTGCACTAAAATTATTTTAGAGTTATCATTATTTATTGCCTACCATGCTATTATTTTACTGGTCCGGCCCACTTCCGATTAATTTGGGCTGAATGTGGCCCCCGGAAGAAAATGAGTTTGACACCCCTGTACTAGAGCATAAATGAGCCTTATAGCAGAGATTCCACAGTTAATCTGTATGAAGTAATACATTTAAGTAAAACAAAGGTTCAACGGTATGAGTTAGTGAACATTAAGTGTTTAAAGCTTTGGGACAAATCTAATCTTATGTTATCTTATCTTATCTTAATCATGCAGAAGATAACCTATATTTTCCCGTTAGCTTTTAAATTAAATCAGAAGTAGTGCATCCTGTTACACTGAACCAGTCATTAAGATAGAGGGTCATCTTCAGTCCAGCAGTTCCATCCACTCACCGTGTCGCTGCTTGGCATTCTGGGTCATTAGCATTACTGTGGTGAGGCCGCTGGGTCTCTGAGTGAGTCTGTCAGCACTAAAAGTTCTCAGTTCATGGACTTTAACCTGCAAAACTTTGTCTAAAGGGTTCCATGTCATTGTGTCGAAGTAGCTGCAAATGCCCAGGAATGACCTCTAGACCCTGAGGTGAACCTGGGTCCTGGTCCTGGTCCCTGTGGGCCTGTTGGAGTTGTCCACCTTTATGTATCAACACACTATAGATATTAGTCAAACTGTTACGTCACCTTTAACCCTTTCAATCCTAGTGTTCACTCCAGTCTTCATCTGTTCTCTTGTATTTTCATGGGTTTTTTTTTGTTTTATTTCCGTATCAGCCAACACCAGGGGTGTCAAACTCATTTTAGTTCAGGGGCCACATTCAGCCTAATATGATATAAAGAGGGCCAGACCAGTAAAATAATATTAATAATAGGATAAGAACTTTTGAATAAAAAAAGTAAATTCCGTAATGAAAATGTTTACATCTACGAATTGTACTAGAACATAACATGAACAGATATGAACAATCTCAAAATTCGTTAGTAAAATAAGTGCAATATAATGGTATTACGCCTCAATTTGTCATTTATACATGTGAATCACAACTTAGAGATCACAGTGGATCTACAAATACACAAAACATTAAATAACAGGGAGAATATTATTAAAATTCCGCATACTTCTCTTAAGACATTTCAGATATTAAATTTTTTTGTAAAAGGCTAGTCTGTAAATGTCAACATTTTTGTGTAATTTTTAAAGTTTTTTATACTAAAACAAAGAGACAAATTTACAGTTTTCATTATTTAGAGGTTATTATGATAGTCTTTTACTGGTCTGATCCACTTTACACTGAAATGACCTAAAGTGATTTTAACATCCTTAACTGTTAATATATTCAGTGTAATTTTTGCAATTTACAAATTCATCCCAGGGGCCGGATTGAACCCTTTGGCGGGCCGGATTTGGCCCCCGGGCCGCATGTTTGACACCTGTGGCCAACACAGTGGACACCTGTGCATTATCACATACACTGCCACCTATTGGCCAGTCGTGGGAAGTGCTTTTTTTTTTTTTACTCGTAACCGAGATGGCCGACAGGAAGTCAGAATTTCTGAACATCCCAGGAATATCTCGTAAATCCTTTTATATCAGGAAACACCCCTGAAGGTTAGAAAAAACATACTAGCATCAAGTAACATCGAAGGATTAATATCATTGGTAAAAATTCCACATATTTATTTTATACTGGAAGAAATTTGCCACTAAGTTGGACCCCATACATCACTTTCAACTGCAATTCACACCATTACTGTTATTGATTAACTTGATCTGCAGTATCATGTTTCAGTGTAAATCAGTTGCTAATTGTTCTTAGAGTGTAATTAACAGGGGTTTTTTTGCATATTATCTTCATAAAGTGGGTACCAACCAGTCTTACATTATGGTAAAACGTGAGAAAATATCAGATTAACAGCTAAATTTATTTTATTTTTTTAAATTTCAGAGTTTTGACGCAGTTTATCACTTTCTGGTGTCGGTTTGTTTACCCTTTCATGCATAAATTATGAGAACCTTAATCAATATTTTTTTTCCTGAATGTTTTTATTCCTCTTTAGGCATGAAAAAAAACACAATGTGATTGAATTTTTTTTTTTTTAAATCAACCTGTTTTTCATGGAGTTACAAAAATGTCCACTCAGCTACACTATGAATTTTATTCGTGAAGCAAAGAAACATGTATTTAAAACCCAATATCATAAAGTGATATGAAAACAGTGAAATGAAACCATGTCTAATGCAGCTAATCTGATGTTTTCTCACATTTTAACATATTCTAATACTAGTTATTACTCACTTCATGGAGATAATATGCAAAAAATAAATATTAATGATTGATTTCCACTCAAGAACCAATCAAGAACAGCAAAGTTACAATAATGGTATGAATTGCAGTTTATGAGATGATGCATAAATGTCCACTGTGTTGGTTGATATGGAACTAAAACAACAAAACCCATGAATATACAAGAGAACAGCTGGAGAGTAACTGTCCACTGGAGTGACCACTGTGCATGAAAGGGTTAAATACATGTTTCTTTGCTTGAAAAGTTAAACACATGGTGTCCAGCTGAATGGACATTTTTGTAACTCCATAAAAAATAGGTTCATACAGTTTTTTTTTTCATGCCTAAAGAGTGATTTAAAAAAAAAAAAATCATCCTTCATAATTCATGCATGAAAGGGTTAATATTCATGCTATTGGAATGTCAGAACAAGTATTTTTCTGCTAAAAATGTACTGTGTATTTGCTGATTTCATCACAGTCAAATCCAAATAGTTAATTTTTCAACTCATAAACCACTTTTAGTGTTTAGTATCATTTAAAAAAAAGGCCCTAAATTAACTCTCGGAGCATGAAAGCCCATACATCTGTACATCTGCAGTTCTGTATTTACCTAGGGGTTTCGTACTTTCCTCATGCATGTTGAAGCCGTTGAAGACTTCCACACCGGCTAAAAAACTCAATCCAATATGATGATCTGCCTGTGTTTTCTGTCCTCTTACTCAGCTCGGTGGCAGTAGAACAGAAGGCCACAACAGGAAAGAAGGAACAGATGTGGATCCAAATTTGGTCAGATTAGAGAGGGCCTGACCCTGTTGTACTTAAACACAGATCAAAGCTACATGATCATGTTCCTGAGACTGTAGAACAACACAGATTATGGACACATACAACAATGTGTCTGTGAATATACACTATGCGGACAAAAGTATGTGGACACGATGAATTCAAGTGTTTCTTTTCTAACAGGGGTCTGCGATATGAAACAATAATGGCTAATGTCAGAACATAATTTTATATTATGGGATAAATATCATTGTACTGGTTAGTTTGGTTTAACCCTTTCATGCATTGTGGTCACTACAGTGGACAGTTCTTCTCCAGCTGCTCTCTTGTATATTCATAGGTTTTGTTGTTTTAGTTCCATATGAGCCAACACAGTGGACACTTATGCAACATCCCATAATATACTGCAATTCATACCATTACTATAACTTTGCTGTTCTTGACAAACCTGATCTGCAGTAACATTTTTAAGTGTAAATCAGTTATTTGTTAGACAAAAAGAGTTGTTTTTTGCGTATTATATGAGGTAATAACTAGCATTAGAGTATGTTAAAATGTGAGAAAACATCAAATTAGCAGCCTTAAAAATGTTTTTATTTCATTGTTTTCATTTTACTTTCTGATATTGGGTTTTAAATACATAATTCTTTACTTAAAAAATTAAATGCATGGACATTTTTGTAACTTCATGAAGAAAAAAAAACTCGATCGCAATTTTTTTTTATGCCTAAGGAGGTATAAAAACACTCCAGAAGAAAAAAAAATATTGATTAAGGATTCTCATAATTCATGCATGAAAGGGTTAAATTGTTACGTTTGTTTCCGAGGGTTCACGAGCGCTGCACAGCAACAATTCACCGGCTCCGGCCCCGATCCATGCATACCTCATTCAGTCTCCTCCAACTCCTCCACTCTTATAGAACAGCCCCAGTTCATACCTATCTGACTAATGTTACGTTTACTACTGATTTATGTCGGTGACAAAACAGTTTGCCGGTGAACTTTCCATCCTAATATCACTAATATAACTAATATACCTAATATAACCAAGCTCTGGCTTTGGCTTTGATTCCTGACCGCTCCAAGCCTCTAACAACGCATGATTCATGCACGAAGAGGGTACGTGCAGAGGGCGGAGGGACAAATGGCAGTTGAGTTTGATAGACATACCACCATTCAATCATTTCAATGGGTCGGTTAAAATGATTGGATGGTGTTTTTTTCAGTCCTGTTTGTTCCACAGGTGACTGCATTTTTTTTGTTTTTTTTGTGTTAGAACATAGGGCTGCTCGATTGTAGAAAAAAACAATAATCACAATTATTTTAGCAGTAATTGAAATCACGATTATTGAAAACGATTATTTGTTAACCTTAAAGTTGTTTATTTTTTTTCTTGCAAAACAATGTAAAATATACTCTTTAAACATAAATAAAGCTTTTAAACACTGAATCAAAGTATGTTCACTTTTGTATGAGACAAAAAAAAAATCTTTGAATGCAAATAAGTATACTGTAAATTCAAGTATGTTTCCTTTTGTAAACAAATAGTGCACTGGAATTAAACTGCTATAGACTTGCCATAGAACTGGAGCAATTAAAAAAAACCCAAAAAAAACATAAAGTGCAAATTATAAATTCAAGTATGTTCAGTGTAGTAGCAGCTCGTGTAAAATGATGTCTTGAAAGCAAAACCTAGCGTTTGTCCTGTGGATTCACCATTTGTCTGAAGCCCCAGTTGTCAGTGGTGTTAATGGAGCACATACCTTTAACCAGGTAATGGGTAATGGATTCGGTTTTCTTTTGGTGTCTCTCCGATGTTGATGAGTAGGGAATTGCAGCGTAAAGAGATTCGGAGATTGAAGATTGCATTGCGGACAAAGTTGTAGACGGAGTTGGGGGTTTTTTTTTGTGTGTTTTGGTTTTTCATAAGATTATCATAAAGGTCGCGGTGGTTAAACTTTAGATGGTTTAAAAGGTTGGTTGTGTTAGCGGTCGATGTGGACACAACTACGAAACACTTACTGCACGTGATGTGTTTTTGCTCTTCGTCTTCTTCATCAAACCCAGAGTGATTCCATACATTTGAATTTGACTTGCCTTTTTTGTTTACCAAGCACTTCTGCTGTGATTCTCCTGACATTTTTCCAGACCGCTAGGTACAACTGTCCTGGTGGGGTGGACCTGCCGGCTAGCTGGCAGCTGTAGCTTACAGGGGGGCGGGGCGGAGAAGCTCATGGTAGCTTGTGTACGCGTGGATTAAAACAACTCCAAATTAATAATCGTTTTTTCTCGATTACATAATTTTTGTAATCGTTGAGTGTAATAATCGACATTGTAATTGAATTTCGATTAATTGCACAACCCTATTAGAACATTTAATTAATTGGTTGCAATCGGGGTGTGAAGGGGATTTTAAGCAATATAGTAAAAAATACTCCAGGAAAACATCTCCCACCCCACCTTTAAGTACTCATATTGGTACTCGGTATTGACAAGTACTCAAATGTAAGTACTTGTACTTGTACTTGGTCTGGAAAAAAGTGGAATCGTTGCCTCCCTAGTTTTATCCCGTCAGTCCAGATATAAATGTGACGTTCCCTCGCCGTACTTCCTGGCATCACCTGGCGGAACAGCAGATCGAGGTAAAAGGGGGGGGGGGGGGGTCCTCCATTAGTCCATTAGTATTCAGGGTGTGTTTCCTGCCTGCCTGCCTGCTGCCCGCCACTCATTCCCCAGACAGCGAATCAGCCGGCGTTGATTAATTTCAGCCTATTAGCACCCCTCGTTCCCCTCCCCCGGCTCCGCCCAGGTTAAATCCCTGCGCACACCAGCGTGCGCGCTCACAGGCGGGGGGGTGCTGCTGGGTGAGCGATGGCAGAGAGGTTGCCAGGGAGCCAGTTGTTGTCAGAATGATATTAATGAGTGTGCCGCTCTGGCCCTAAGAGTGTGTGTAGACGTGTGTGTGTGTGTGTGTGTTTACGCCTGTTTTAAGTGTTTAGTTTTGATGCTCGAATGCCAGCAGAAGTTGTACTCAGGAGTGTGTGTGTGTGTTTCTGTGTGTGTGGCTTTGCTGCGTGAGTGTGTAGCATATGTCCGTTCTTACATACGTGCTCATAAGGCCTGCTTTTGTGTGTCTGTCTGTAGCTGTGTGTGATATCCAGCAATGCCATGGCCTGAGGGACAGGGGCTTATGTGTGTGTGTGTGTGTGTGTGTGTGTGTGTGTGTCTGCACTCTGCGGAGGCCTGTCCTAGTTTCCTTCCCCTCACCAGGGAGCCGGAGGATCCAAGGACTGACGCACATCACCTGACAGCCGCCCCACTGCTCCACGGCCCTGCACTGTGTGTGTGTATGTGTGTGTGTGTGTGTGTGTGTGTGTGTGCGCGCGACGGAAATTGAGCGTCTGAATTTGTGTATATGTCAGTGGATGTGTGTGTGCAAATCCATCAGTAGTCGTGTCAGCATGTGTGTGCGTGAGGCCTCGTCGAGTATGTTGATGTGTGTTTGTGTCACATTGTGAGTCCAAGTGAGTGAATTTTGGTGTAACGATCCCTGGAGGTGTGTGTGTGTGTGTGTGTGTGTGTGTGTGTGTACCTTAGGGCAGAGAGGAGGAAATGGTGTCACATGAAGCTCGGAGACAACAGAGCTAACTGCGCTCTACTTAACCTCGTGGACTGATGCTGCGTGGACTGAAAACACACATTACCTGCTCCGCCTCATCTACACACATTACACTCTGGACCTCGACTTCACGGAGGAAACACACCGTTGTAATCCACTCTGCGCAGTAATAACAGGACATGATTTAATAGTTCTGAGTCACTTTTTACCGTTGCCTTTAGGGCAACGCCGACCCGTGGATTACGCAAGGTTCGTGTAGAGCTCGAAGACGCATGTCATCCGCGATATTTGAACTGGGAAGTTTAGTTTATCTTATCTTATCTTATCTTATCTTCATTCATTCATCTTCTGAACTGTTTTATCCTCACTAGGGTCACTGGGGGTGGAGCCTATCCCAGTTCGTTATGGGTGAAAGTGGGGTTCACCCTGCACACGTCATCAGTTCATCACAGATCACATATAGAGACGAACAACCAATCACTGACACATTCACACCTATGGGCAGTTTTCGGTTGACCAATTATCCTATCAGTGCATGTCTTTGGATGGTGGGAGGAAGCTGGAGTCTTGTCTTGTCTTATCTTATCTTGAAAAACTAGCTACAGGTCAACAACTCCAGCAGCACCTACATTACAAACAAAAAATTGAGGATATTTCTTTTTTTTTAAACTTTTTTTTGGTGTCATTTTTGCCATTTGCAAATAAAACTATGTCTGCTCATTAAAAAATGTGTTCAGTTCACACAAAAAAAAAGTAAAAAGAGCTGTGCAAGAATCCCAACTGAAAAAAATAGGCCAAAAATTTAAAAAATGTCCTTAACTTTTTGTATGTAGTGTATATAGATACACTTACATATGTATTGATAGAAGATCTTTATTTCACTCTACATCAGGGGTGTCACACTCATTTTAGTTCATCCTCCCAATATGATCTACAATGAGCTGGACCAGTAAAATAATACATAGTAATCTGTAATTAATTAATTGATTGATTTTTATTTATTTATTTTATTTGACAGGGACAATGCAGTCAAACATAGTAACAAGTTTGCAGCTGATGTGATGCATATAAAGTTTATAGCTAGTGCTAAATCTCAACTCCACCGTTTTTTTGTTTTTTTTTACACACTTAAACAAAGAGAAAAGATTGTAGTTGTCATTATTTCTAGGTTATTCTGATCGTATTTGACTGATCCCACCCACTGGAGATAAAAAAAGAACTAAACTGATTAATATCTTAAGTGTAATTTTTTTCATGTCATATCTTTATACCACTGGCCGGTTTTGGCCCACAGACCGTATGTTGGACACCCCTGGTTTAAGTCTTTGAGGGTTAAAAGATTCTGCTTGAGTTTCTTTGTTCAGTGTGTTGGAAGCTGCTAATAAATAACCTTAAATTAAGATTTTCTTCTTATGTTCAAACTCAGACTGTTTCATTAACAGATGTTCTCGTCTTGTTGCTCTGTCTGAGGAGCAGATATTTAGCTGATTATAAACCGGTTGCTTCCTGAACATATGGCATAGTCTTTATAGGTTTAATCTGGGTTAGTTGGAAATATTAAAATCATTTGAGATTCTTGGAAAATAGGCAACAACATAATTATATGGAGAAAAACATGTCAGTTATGTGCAAAAAGTTGTGCAATAATCTTCTCTTCTTGCAATAACAATGTAATATTTATTTAATATTTATCAAAAAATAAATGCACTAATTTTATATAGACTTGAGTTCATAGATATATATATAGTTTCATAGGTAATACATACTGTTTATATTGTGTTTATTCATATTTTATGCCTATTTTAACTTACCGGCCAACAGACTGTAAGCTATTGTTGTTGTCATGCGGCGTCTGTCGTCCGTTACAAAAATTTCAATTGTCTTCTTCTCTGAAACTACAATTCCAACTGACTTCAAACTTGGTATACAGCTTCTTTATGATGATGTCAACAAAAGTTAGTGAAATTATTTGGATCCAGATCTGATTCTGGATTTGGTGCAACTTTGAAAAATGTCCCCATTATAAGAGATAGGAAGTGGATTGATGCAATAACTCAGTAAATATAAATGATATCCAGTGTAAATGTCTCCAGTCCAGCCCTGATGGGGAGATGACCAAAACATAATGACCACATGCTGATCAGGATCTTCTTCTGGATCCGGGAACTGACGGAAAATTTAACATGGGCTCTTATGGGGAAAACATTTCAATCGTCTTCTTCTCCGAAACTCCAGTTCTGATTGACTTCAAACTTGGTATACAGCTTCTGTATGATGATGTCAACACGAGGAATTGAAATTATTTCCATCTGGATCTGATTCTGGATTTGGTGCCACTTTGAAAAATGTTCCCATTATAACAGATAGGAAGTGGATTGATCCAATAAATCAGTATCAATGATATCAAGTAGGAATTAGAATTTTTTACAGATCTGATTGGAATATGACCAAAACATGGACTATTTCTGTAATAGAATAAATACACAGAACTGGGTGAGAATAAATGGCATCTGGATACATTTCCCAAAGCTTTGAATTTGGCCGGTAAAATACAGGGCCATTGGTCCTGGGTTTTTTTTTATTTTACTTCAGCTCCATTCTTGTTTTACTTTTGAAAATTTTATATTCTATTTTCTTATCTTACTTTTAGTTTTTTGTAATTTTATATTTGTTCTATTCTTTTTTTCTGAAGTATGTAAATATTTTTTTATTTATATTGTTGCATTGACTGGAGTAGCACAGTGACAAAGTCTATTCTATTCTTTTGTATTCTATTCTCTTATGTTCTATTCTATTCTATTCTATTCTATTCTATTCTATTCTATTCTATTCTATTCTATTCTGTTGTGTTCTGTTTTGTTCTATTCTATTCTATTCAGTTCTGTTCTCTTCTTTTCTTTTCTTTTCTATTCTATTCTATTCTATTCTATTCTATTCTATTCTATTCTATTCTATTCTATTCTATTCTATTCTAATAAAATAAAATAAATGTCAGTTTTATTGATCACAGCAGGGTACCATGAAGACAAAACCAGTATTAAATCGTATTTTCCAAACATTGTCTTGACTTGACGTCTGAGCGCAGGACTCAAACAGAAAACACCTTTCAAGTGTCAAAGTCGAACTCATCCAGGAGGTTGAACTTGGGTCTGCAGTAGAATGAGCCGTCTGTCTCTTTTTTTTTTTTTTTTTTTTTACAAGTTACCGTCTATTTTAAGAAGGTGAAGGGTCACATTTGACGATTCGTAAAATATCCATAATCACATATTAAAATCTCCTGTGACCACTGGAGCCGATACCTTATGAGAGGCTGATAGCATATTCATAGTCACACAGGTCTATAGGTGCGCACACACACACACACACACACACACACACACACACACACACACACATAGTTAACAAAAAAAAACCTGTCATGAATATCTTATAGGCTGCTAATGCTGTGTGATACATTAGGATCTGAACACATTAAAGTTTTAAAAGCACATTAGATCTCCAAAGATAGAAGGATTAGGAGTGTGTGTGTGTGTGTGTGTGTGTGGGGGGGGGGGGGGGGGGGGGACTGGGTTGGATGGGATGGGGGGGGGGGGCAAAGGATAAAAGACAAAAGACTTAAAACAGAACAGCTGTGGTTTCAGTCTGTATCTTTTATTGCTGTAAGTCGGCAAAAATATCCTGATATCGCGTTTCCTGTTTGGGCTGATGTGTAAGAACGAAGGGAAGATGGAAACAAAGGACACATAAGCTTATCAGGACATCGGGAAAGTAACAGAAACCCCACAGCTGGTCATTGTGCTCGGCCATATTAGATGAGCTATGGATCGGCCACTGCAGGTGTGTGTGTGTGTGTTTTCAATAATTCAGCATCCGGAGTCTTCAGGGCTTGGCGGTTGAAGCCTTTTCTGAGTTTGACCCCCTCGAAATATTGCTGATCTGCGAGTATGGAGTGTGAACGGTTTTAGTTGGTCCCTGTCCTTCTGTCCTTTATTTGATAGCGCTGACCTATGAGTTTGGCCTGGTCCCTGCAGGTGCCCCCCCCTTCCCACCTGAAAACAGACTGTGAGTGTGGGTCCGTCTCCACAGGCCCGATGCTGCGTCAGCGCCAGTGTTTCACATATGAGAGGTCGTGACCCCGCAGCCTGGACTACACTTGTCTTTATCTGACTGATTACATATTAACACTGAGGACACACACACACACACACACACACACACACACAGAGCGCTTAACACAGCCTTCATTTCTTGAACGTCCAATTCAAAAATTAGTTGTGTTCGTTGAAAATGACTCATAATTGCATAGCATTGGTTTAAAAAATCTTCGAAGAAACTATTAGTTAAAGCTAGGATACAGGGCCATATGGAAAAAACATTATATCACGATAATTTTTTTCATATCAGACGATATCGATTAGGGGTGTGCCAAAGAATTGATTCATATAAAAATCGCAATTCTCCTTTACTACAATTCAGAATCGTAGAAAGAAAGAAAAAAAAATAAAACAAGTCCGCCAGCAGTCTGCATGCCATTAGCGCGATTAGCAGCTAGCACAATTAGCGGTTAGGTTTAGGGTTAGCGATTAACACGATTAGCGGCTTGTGTTATTAGCGGTTAGGGTTAGCGATTAGCGGCTAGGGCATTGACACACTATCAAATGGCGTTAAATAACACGTGAAAGGATGAAAATATGTACATATAGCACACCAAATGCAATAAACTGGCATCACATACAACCGATTTCATGAGATCAGTCTGTCAGTGGCATCACCCAAAGTTTAAAGGTGCTGGAGACTTTCGTGACCAGTTTTTCATCAAATCTGTCAAACCTCAGTCATATTCTCAGTATCACGAATCTGTAAGTCTTTCTGTCATTACTCACCTGAATCTCTTGCATTACGGTGAGCAGTTTCTTAGTGCCATTGTTATGGAAATTTTTCTCTGCTGCTGGTGAATAATGAAATAGAGACATCTGCCGGCCGACAATATTTTATTTCTTTCGCAAGAAAGGTCAGTTCTGCACACAAACGGCGTTTGTGAAGAAAAGACAAAGAGCTTCTCACAAGGTCCACCTTTTATAGGGTGAATCACTTTTGCTTGTGACACCTCCAGTCTCCTCAAAGGGCCTTTTGATTGAATGATGAACTCACGGTTTTAACAATCAGTCACCTTTTGTTACTTTGCAAGAAAATTTACACACACATTAGGGGGATTTAAGTAAGGAGACGGGAAAGTTAGTATGTAGTTGGGGGTATTCAGAAAATTAGCGTGCAATGGGGAAGGGTGATCAGGAAAGGAGACGGGAAAGTTAGCATGTAGTGGGGAAGGGTATTCGGGGGAGGGTATTCAGGAAAGGAGACGGGAACAAAGAAGGGAATCAGATAAAGAAGTTAAAATTCCATTACACCATCCACCAGAAACAAACCATGTGTTTACAAACAGAGCCAGTAGGTTACTTGGGCATCTTCGGAATTTTGTCGTGACGTGGATTGTGGGAAAGGGAGGTTTGCGCAGCCACCTGACAGCGGCAGCGCAACCATATGATATTGTATGGATGAAACAAACACGACGCTGAAACGTGGAAACGGCTGAAACGTGGAAACGGCTGGAAGAATATGCATAGAGGGAAGGGAGCTCCTGCCGTTTCCGCGTCATGTCTGTAGCAGCTGCCACTGTCAGGCGGCTGCGCGAACCTCTGTTTCCCACAGTGCACGTCGTGACAAAATTCCGAAGACGTCCGAGTTACCTACTGGCTCTGAATGTAAACACATGGTTTGTCTACGGTGGATGGCACTAAGAAACTGTTCACCATAATACAAGAGATTCAGGTGAGTAATGACAGAAAGACTTACAGATTCATGATACTTAGGCTATGACTGAGGTTTGACAGATTTGATGAAAAATTGGTCACGAAAGTCTCCCACACCTTTAAGGACACGGTGCAGAGTCAGCCACCAGCAGCAAACCAACACACACTGCTATGCCTCACCAAACTCCTGCCAAGAATGTGTGAATGTTTAAAACTTACCGCAATTTCCGGTCTGTAAGCTGCTACTTTTTTCCACACAATGACTAAAATGATGCGGCTAATTTATGTTTTCTCGGCTAACGATTGATCCGGCTGAGGAAGAAGGAAATAGAGCTGCTGCACATAAGCTTGGCATCAATGAAGCAATGGTGAGATGTTGGAGATGGGGTGGGTGCGGTTTATAGTCCAGAAAGTACGGTAATAAATGTGACAAAGACATTTGAATGTCTGTATTTGTCATTCTGTCTTTCATAGCAGACTGGAGTAGATCATGAGGATCCTTTGCACACCTATAGATTGAAGCAGAAATCATTATGAATCAAATCGTTTTGAATCGAAAAATCATTTTGAATCAAATCACAGGACCAAAAATAGGAATCGAATCGAATTGTGAGATAGTAAAAGATTCCCACCCCTAAGTTTTATGTTGGGATAAATATCATTGCATTTTTTAGTGTGGTTTAAATTATCTTTGCTTCTAAAATGCCTCAGAGATGGTTTGGACTAAATTTTTCCCTCACTATGAGATAATTATGGACAAAATGGAAAATATGAGACTTCAGAACATGAATCCTTGATGCATGTTGTGATGTAACGGTGTCTATGTCCAAATAACAGTTTCGTGTGTGTTTTTTTTCAGATCCGTAAACTGAAGTAAACCCTTGTTGTGTGTTTTTTTTTTTGTGTCGTCTCCAGGTAAACGGCTCCAGGAGTGGGTTTGTGTAATTCTGTGCCTCTTCCTTTTCATCATCAACTTCTCCTTCCTCCTCCTCCACTTCTCCACCGTTCACATCTACAAGATCGTCCTCGGCATCGGTGAGCCGCAAAGATCCTATTCCATTTAATCAAATCTTTTTTTTTTTTTGAGGTATCAGTAGAAAAGTTTCCTCTGTAGTTGCCATGTAACCGTTTATTTTATGTGTGTGAATTTCTCTAAATCAGCCAGTTAAGTCCCATGTTTCTGTTGCTTGTCCACATGAGGTTTTCGTTCTATCTAATGACGGCGTACTGTACTGTATGTTTATTCCCTTTCTCTGGTGCTGTCTCGGTTCGTCTGCCAGTCCTAGGGATAGTGACGGCAGACTTTGCGTCGGGGATGGTACACTGGGGTGCAGATACATGGGGATCTGTGGACATCCCTGTTATTGGCAAGGTGAGCACACACACACATA
>NC_043962.1:6919676-6972176 GCF_902148855.1 Sphaeramia orbicularis | reverse complement strand
GGATTTTTTTTTTTTTTATTATTGCGGTGAAAATGCCTGATTTTGCAGCAGCTTTTCCAAAAAACTGCGGTGAAATTTGTGATCATTTGAGGCTTCTTTTATTAAAGTCACAGGAACATGGGCATTTTCAAAAGAGCTAGAACAGTCTTTTTTGAGTTTTTAGCCTTAAAAAGCACCAGGAAGCAATGATTTAAAAAAAAAACAAAACAAAACAGGCTTTTTTCTTCCATTCATTTATTTGTTTTGAGCAGAAGAAAAAATTAAAGATTTTTTGTGTGCAAGGAACTAATATCAGAGCAAATACATTCATAAAGATGATCACGACAAAACAACAATTGCCATGTACACTAGTAATTAGGGATGGGAATCGTTAAGAATTTAACGATTCTGATTCCATTATCAATATTGCTTATCGATCCGATTCCTTATCGATTCTGTTATCGATTCTCATTGGGTGAGGGAATAAAAGAGTACAAATGGGTGTGTTTGCATTAACTGTCTTTTATACTACAGGGGTTGGACAAAATAATGGAAACACCTTAAAAAATCAACAAAATATAATTTAATATGGTGTGGGTCCGCCTTTTGCGGCAATTACAGCCTCAATTCTCCGAGGTATTGATTCATACAACTTGTGAATTGTTTCCAAAGGAATTTTAAGCCATTCTTCAGTTAGAATACCCTCCAACTCTTTTAGAGACGATGGCGGTGGAAATCGACGTCTTACTTGAATCTCTAAAACTGACCATAAATGCTCAATAATGTTGAGGTCTGGGGACTGTGCCGGCCATACGAGATGCTCAACTTCATTAGAATGTTCCTCATGCCATTCTTTAACAATTCTAGCTGTATGGATTGGGGCATTATCATCTTGAGGTGAAGGTGTTTCCATTATTTTGTCCAACCCCTGTATTTCCATCTCTGCACAGAAAATATAACATATACAGTATGTACAAATAATAATAACAGATGATGCGGCAGGGGGCGGGGGGGGGGGGTGCCGTGAAAGTGAAACTACAGACTCATTACTAATTCCTCTATTGCCGCATTTCTACTACGTGGAACCGGTTCGACTCGGCTCGGCTTGTCTCCTGTTGTTGTGCACCTCATTTCCTTTCCCTTCTTACCTTCGGAAACTTGTATTTGAATAGTTACGAAGTTTGTTGCCCACACCGGAACCAGAACCGGCCCCGGCGTTCACTCTGCCGCTACATTCACAAGCACCGCTAAGTAGAGAATCAAATACGTGACATTCCAGTAAATGATTCACATGCTGTGGACAAATGTTTGAGCATATTGGAGGGATTCCACCCTTTTGAAGACATGGAAGCTTTGACAGTGTTCCAAGTAAGTGGACCTGCTGTCGTCTGTTTAGACCGTTTCTGCCTCAACGCCATGTTAGCTATGTTCTGACCAAAACAATGGAGCGTACGTGTGACACGCATGCACAATGAGGGCGGAATCGATAAGCAGAATCGTTAAGCAGGCAGGCAAACGATTCCAAGGAATCGAGCTACTGGGAACCGGTTCTCAAAAAGAACCGGTTCTCGATTCCCATCCCTACTAGCAATAATAAAATAAATTCAGTATGTACTGCTCATAACGCAGTGGGAAGAAAAAAACGTATTAAATCCCACCCCCATCTCACATTTATACAACATAACACTTGACTTTTGCTTCCTTAATGATACAGTAGTATATTTAGGATTAGGGTTAGATGCATTATGTTTTTTTTTTTCGTCTCTCGTGTGCGGGTGTATCCGTTTCCGATGGTTCGGGCCTTTTTGTTCTGATCAGACGAGGCTCAGATTAACGCCGACCTGTTGCACATGTGCCGACCTCCGCGACGTCACCGTGATACTTTACTGTCTGGAGAGCACGTTTCCAGCGGAGAAGGCCGCAGAAGCCTTAGCGACGCCCCCCTAAAGCCTTCGAGCCCATGTCTCCGACAGATGCCGCACATTTGTTTTTTTATCTTGCACATAAAAATCTCAGCAGAATTTTCACACGTCAGAAAACGAGCCAAAATACTGTAAAAAGGAGGGAAAAAATATGGTTTTATATTAAGATGAGGCACATTGAAACATTCAGGAATTATTAGAATTAGAGTAGAATTTAGTTTATTTAACCCGTAAAGACCCAGTGCTACTTTTACGTCACTTCCCATATGAATTTTTTGGTTTCTTTAACCTTTCTTCATTGATTTATCACTATTTCTATTATATTATCCTTTGTGTTTTGCATTTTTTCCATGGTTATCAGATCTTTTCCTTTATTTAATTTGCTGATTGTGTACATGTTCATTAAAGCTCAGATTAAAGTTGAGGGTTATTATATCAGAAACGGAGAAAACTTAAGAAAAAGTAGATTTTTCAGCAAATATATCAATAACTGAATCTAAAAACAAGTATCTGCAAGCACTGTCATTGATCCAACTCCATGGGTTTATTACTTGTTCTTCAATTTTGTTCAGTTTGTGCCTAATTTTGTTCCTGTTACCTATTATTTTGTTGATTTATTCATTTTTGTTGCTTATTTTTTACTTAATTTTGGTCAATTTATTGCTTATTTTTTCATGTAATTTAGGATTTTCTAAATTTTTGACTTATTTTGGGTCATTTTCTATACTAATGTACATAAAGCCAGTGTGTCCATCCGCTGTCACTGATCCAACTCCATGGGTTTTACTGGTGAATCAACGTTGTAGAAGATGATGGTGTTTCCATGGTACCTGCAGAGCCTCTGAACATCCAAATGGGTCATATCTGATGACCATGAACAGATGAATAACTGTATTTTACACCAATTATTGACATGGATTGATAGGATTAGTGGATCAACAGGTATTAAACAGTTTAGATCAGTAGATGGTTTTAGTTTTTGAGGGTTAACAGAATAAATACAGGGTTCTGGAAGTTACAAAATGATGAATACTCCTAATTTTTCAAGTATTTTGCTCATTTTCTCTTCACTTTAGAAAGATTTGTTCACTTTTGTTCCATATTTCCTTTTTTTGGGGGGGCGGGGGGTAATTTTTCCCTTATTTTTCAAGCATTTTGCTGATTTTATTCTCATTTTACAAGTTTTTGTACATTTTATTCTATGAATAATTGAGGTAAAACTGTATTTTACACCAGTTATTTCCATGTATTGATAGGATTTGTGGATAAACAGGTATTAAACAGTTTAGATCAGTAGACGGTTTTGGTTGACAGTGGATGTTTGGATCTTTCACATTCACAATTTTTCTTTCTCTAATGATTTATCTCCAATTATTATAATATTATACTCTGCATTGTGCATTTTTCAGTGAAAATCAGGTATTTTCTGATATTTAATTCACTGATTGTGTAGAAATTCAGTCATTCAGTGACATGTATTGATAGGATTATTGGATCAAACGTTATTAAACAGTTTAGATCAGTAGATTGTTTAGGTTGCCAGTGGCTGTTCGGGTCTTTATGGGTTAAAAAAAAAAAAAAAAAAACACCATCAACATACACTAAGTGGACAAAAGTATGTGGACACGTTGAATTCAGGTGTTTCTTTTCTAACAGGGATCATATTGGTCTGAATATGGAACCTGAATTAAAATAATATCTTCAGTGTAATTTTTGCATTTCATAAATTCATCCCACGGACCGGATTGGACCCTCTTGCAGGCCGGTTTTGGGCCACGGGCTGTATTTTTGACACCCCTGTGTCAGAACATCCTTGATTCATAGAAGCTGAAAAACAGTGAAAGAATGCGTCAACACATCGAGTTTGATTTTACAAAAATCACAAAGATCAGATATTGTGTAAAAAATGTACTTCTTAAAGCATAAACAGTGAGAAATGAAGCAGATTTAATTGGAATTTTTTTAGGAAAATGTTTTTTGTCATTGCTAGTTTTCACCATCGTTCTGTTTAACTATTAAAAACCCTGGACAGTGTAAAGTCAAACCCATCCCTCTTCCTGTATTCGCTATGTCGGTTCTTGAACACGCCAGTAACAGCAACTCTCAAAAACCACAATTTCGGTTAATGAATTTACCACGTCAGACATCTTTATATTTTATACACTGGGTACCCTTTACGCTTTGCTCTGACTTAAACTGCGTGCCCATGCAGAACACATGACCTCCGGTGTTTCTCCACCTTACTCCAATACTTCCGTAAAAACAGCTGTCCGGTTAAATCCGGGCTGCCCCAGGGGGTGGTGGTGGTCGCGTAATTTAAGTTAACTCACCAGTTATGTTTTGGATGGACAGACCAACCCAAGAGAAATGGAAGAACTCACCAAAAAAGAAAGTTTGAGATTTTTTAAAAAGTTAAAACAAAACTTGATTTATTTGTTTTAGGCAAAAATAGAAAAAGGTTACAAAAAAGAAAGAAGTCAGTTATCAATTAGTCTAGCATCAAACACACTATTTGTCTCCCACCTTGTCTCATCTCATCATCACATTTTATAGTCTTCAATCACTTGGAAGACTTCCATATTTGGTACATAATCTCAATGATTGGTTGAACACTTGTTGCTGGGTAAAACATGTCACAGCTTACGTCAATAACTCCACGTTAGCTAATTCTAAGAAACACATTAGAAAGTTCACCTGAGTTAATCACACCTCGGTTTGATATTTGCACCAACAATTTAGCTTACATTGCATAGTTAAACCACAAAGAGTTTCCGTAAGTACGTCTAGTTCTAACACTTGTGCAATTCTTGACCACAGAAAGTCCCTAAGTTCATAATCAAGATGAACTCAGCTCGCTTTTACCACAAAGCTGCAAGATAAGATCTTTTTCTGACCTTTTCTCCGAGTTCAGCACACACGAACCTGACCTGACACTAACTGTTCAGTACAAAGGACACATCTGCAAAAATAAAAGATTCTTCAAGCAAAACAACCTGCAACATTATATTTTTCCTTCTCCATTTTGGTTCATGATGTATGATGTATGATATTCACCTGACATTGTAGAGCAAAATTTAAAATCACATTCAACTCCCATTTAATATGATCCGTATCACACGGTGTTGTTTTTAATTGTCATTTTTGTTTTATAACCTGTGAAATTATAGCACTCAAACATAAACGCAGCCTTAGATTTTCCCAGAAGTGCGTATTCCTCAGCGACGGTTTGGGCCGTGCTGTTTTTCTGTCGTCATCATGTCGTTGAGCTTTAATTGACTCAACAAGGATTTAGTCGTCCTCTAATGACGCCGCTTTGAGGAAAAAGTCACGCTCATTAGTTCCCAATGACGCTCGATTCACACTGAAATTTGCCAGATGTGCTTACAGTTTGGGGACAGACACTATGTAGACAAAAGTAATGGGACACGTTGAATTCAGGTGTTTTCTTTTCTAACAGGGGTCTGGGATACAAAACAATAATGACTAAAGTCAGAATATAGTTTTATATTATGGGATAAATATCATTGCATTGGTTAATTTGGGTTAAATTGTAATCTTTGTTTCCAAAATGCATCAGAGATGGTTTGGACTTCATTTCTCTCATTTTTCAATTTTGTTTTTTGTTTTTTTATCCATGACTATGATTTTAAATGTTCTTCTTCTAAATTGCGAAAATATTTTTCCTGCTCTGACTGTAAATAATAATTTTCTACCACAACTAACCATCTACTAGGAAGAAAAATTTCCCATTAAACTTTAAGGAAATACTGATGTTTCTAAACCATATGGACATAAATATTGGGACACATCATGTCTACAGCTGTAAGATGTCCTGTTCATGAGGATCTGAGATAAAAACATCAATATTTCCTAAAAGTTTAATGGTAGATTTTTCTTCCTCAGTGAGATGTGATGAAAGTAGATGGTTAGATGTGGGAGAAAATTATTATTTACAGTCAGAGCAGGAAAAACATTTTAGAAATTTAGAGGAAGAACATTTAAAATTAGTCATGGATAAATACATTTTTAAAATCATTTCTCTCAACATTGATTTTTTTTTTTCTTTGGACTTAATTTCTCTTGACAGTGATTTTTTTATCCATGAGTATGATTTTAAATGTTCAACCATTAATTTACTAAAATATATTTCCTGCTCTGACTGTAAATAATAATTTTTCTACCACAACTAACCATCTACTTTCATCACATCTCACTGAGGAAGAAAAATCTACCATTAAACTTTAAGGAAATATTGATGTTTCTAAACTATATGGACATAAATATTGGGACACATCATGTCTCCAGCTGTAAGATGTCCATGTTCATGAGGATTTGAGATAAAAACATGAATATTTCCTAATTCTCCTTCGATGCTTTAATCAGCTTCATCAGAACTGTGGGAAAAAAGATGCACATAAGAACAAAGAAGAACGGAAAAAGAAAAATGGCTATGCTTAGAAAAGCGTGTGCACTATGTGGACAAAAGTATGTGGACATATTGAATTCCGGTGTTTCTTTTCTAACAGGGGTCTGGGATACAAAACAATAATGACTAATGTCAGAATATAGTTTTATATTATGGGATAAATATCATTGCATTGGTTAGTTTGGGTTAAATTATCTTTGTTTCCAAAATGCCTCAGAGATGGTTTGGACTTAATTTCTCTCAACATTGATTTTTTTTTTTTTTTTTTTTTTAATCCATGACTATGATTTTAAATGTTCTTCCTCTAAATTTCTAAAATTATTTTTTGTGCACTGACTGTAAATAATAATAAATATTGATGTTTTTTGTCTCAAATCATCATGAAGTGATGTGTCCCAATATTTATGTCCATATAATTTATAAACGTCAATATTTCTTTAACATTTCTGATAAAAATGAAAAAAACAAAACAATATCAATATTCAATGGAATCAAATAAGGAAGTGAGGAAGGATATTAAATTTTACTTTTTTCACATTAAATCAATATATTGTAGTTTATTATGTTATTATTTTACTTGAGATCATGTTGGACTGTATGTGGAACCTGATCCTTGATTGTTAATACACTATATGAACTATATTGATGTCTCTAAACTATGTAGACATAAATATTGGGACACATCATGTCTACAGCTGTAAGATGTCCTGTTCATTAGGATCTGAGATAAAAACATCTATTTCCTTAAAGTTTAATGGTAGATTTTTCTTCCTCAGTGAGATGTGATGAAAGTAGATGGTTAGATGTGGTAGAAAATTATTATTTACAGTCAGAGCAGGAACAATATTATAGAAATTTAGAGGAAGAACATTTAAAATCAGAGTCATGGATAAAAAAAAAAAAAAAAAAAAAGTATTTTAAGAGACATTGTATTACATGCACTTCAGAAATGTGATCATAGAAAAACTCTGGTTTACATGTTTCAGTCTATTATTGGATTTCTGTCAGAGTACGTACATATGTAATGATGACAGACTCAAACTTTCCTTTTATTGTCTTCCGCTCACGTCACTTCCGATGTCTTTTGTTTTACACATTCACAGATGTCAAAGTATTGTTGTATTCCTTCCTTTGCTGTTTGCACTGGTTCACGGTGCATAGAAATAAAAGTGGTGCACACATCAACTCACCATTTTATGAATTTTTGACGTCAGGCATCCTTTCATCACACTTTTCTCAGGTTCTACAGTTCGTAAAATGTTCCTGTTCATGTTGATTTGAGATAAAAACATCAATATTTCCTTAAAGTTTAATGGTAGATTTTTCTTCCTCAGTGAGATGTGAAGAAAATAGATGGTTAGTTGTGGTAGAAAATAATTATTTACAGTCAGAGCAGGAAAAATATTTTAGAAATTTAGAGGAAGAACATTTAAAATCATAGCAATGGATAAAAAAAAAAAAAAAAAAATCAATGTTGAGAGAAATTAAGCCCAAACCATCTCTGAGGCATTTTGGAAACAAAGATAACAATTTAAACCGAACGAACCAATGCAATGATATTTATCCCATAATATAAAACTATATTATGATGTTTTTTTTATTACTGTTTTGTATCCCAGACCCCTGGAACACCTGAATTCAACATGTCCACATACTTTTGTCCATATTTTGTTCTTTCTTTTCTAATCATAGATATCAGTCTTTTTCCATTCTTTGTCTCTCTTATGTGCATCTTTTTTTCCACAGTTCTCCGATGAAGCTGATTAAAGCATCGAAGACGAGTTAATGGAACATCTTAAGTCAGTTTGTCCTAAAAACCCAGAGGGACAAACATTTGGACACAAAGACTGTGAGAGAAAGTGAAGGAAAAAATCAAGAAAAAGTGAGATGAGAATCCAGTAAAAAGGTCGGGAGGACAAAAAAAAAAGAAGGGGGTGTGAGGGCGTGTCTGTCCGAGCAGTGGGACGGCGCTGGTTGCTGGGGCGATGGGCGATGTGAGCCGGTGATTAACGGACGTCGTGCGAGGCGGGCCGTTAAACGGTGTGGGATTAGAGGACACGCGGTGATCGGTGGCCCGGCGGTAACTGGGAGCGCCGACGCCGCCCCGCTCTGCACGACCTCCACGGCTTAGCTGGCCTTTCATCTGACTGAGGGCTGTGGCGAGGGGCGGGGGGGGCGGTGTGGTGTCGAGGAGGGGGGGTGGAGGGGGGGGGCGGACAAAAAGGGAGATGGATACATAATTGTGGAGATATCAACAGATATGTGTCTGCAATGGCACCTACCAACCATGTGTGTGTGTGAACGGTGACAATAATGAGTTTTCATGCTGATGCTTCCACACACACACAGGCAATACAGATGCAAACTGTCCTTTTTGGCTTTTTTTCCACAGAGGGACATAAATTACCTTTATCCTGTGTGCGAGTGTGTTGCTCTTTTTCCTCTTTTGTGCTTCTGAGATTCAGATTCGCTCTTTCATTTGAGACCCCCATGCTATCACAGACAGGTGTCTGCCTCTGCACAATGCAGGTGGGTTTCCACCGTGTGTGTGTGTGTGTGTGTGTTTTGAAGCTCACATTTTCAGTTTCGTCCACAGGTCATTTGTGTGTGTGTGTTTGGTGGAGTCGACTGCTGCTCTGTGGTTTATTAGGATGCTGGATATGAGCTTCGGGGTGGCGTACGATGCTGGGTACCACTGAGTTCTGAGTCTGTGTGTGTGTATGTGTGTGTGTGTGTGTGTTAGATGTGCATTTGCGTCAACAGTCTAAACAGTTCTTCCCACTGTCTGTTTTCATTTATAAGAACATTCAACCTTAGTTTCTTCAGTTTCTGCTGCGTTGTTGAAAACAAACCTGCGTACTCTTTTGGACTGAAGCTGCTCCTAATTGGTTCATAAACGTCGAAGCAGAACACTCACATGCACACGCTCTTATTCGGACAAACACTAAACTCCTCCTCTGCTGTTTACAGGACTAATCAAAGTGGGGTTTTTTATGAATATTCCTCTTGTACGTACACTGATATTAAAAACAGGGTTTTCCATTGTGTCAGCTCATCCTCCATCTTCTTTTCCTTCAGAACTTTTTCTTACAAAGGTCTTTTTTCGGTGTTTGCTCAGATCCAGTAACCTGTTGATTTCCTCTTTCCTCACATTTAACAGTTTGTGTGTCTGTACCAAACCACCCATCTGTACTAGAGAGGAGCTTTATTCTATTCTATTCTATTCTATTCTATTCTATTCTATTCTATTCTATTGTTTTCTATTCTATCCTATTCTATTGTTTTCTGTTCTATTCTTTTCTATTCTATTATATTCTGTGCTGTTCTATTCTATTCTATTCTATTGTTTTCTATTCTGTTCTATTCAGTGCTGTTCTATTCCATTCTATTCCATTGTATTCTATTCTATTCTATGACTTTCTGTTCTGTTCTATTCTGTTCTATTCAGTGCTGTTTTTTCTGTTCTATTCTATTCCATTTTATTCTATTGTTTTCTAATTTATTCTGTTCTGTTCTTTGCTGTTCTGTTCTATTCTGTGCTGTTTTATTCTGTGCTGTTCTATTCTATTCTGCTCTATTTTATTCTGTTCTTTTCTATTCTATTATTTTCTGTTCTGTTCTATTCTATTATATTCAATGCTGTTCTATTCTGTTCTGCTCTGTTCTATTATGTTCTATTCTATGCTGTTGTATTCCACGCTGGTCTATTCTGTTCATTTGTATTCTGTTTTGTTCTGTTTTATTCTATTATATGCTATTACATTCTATTCTGTTCTGTTCTATTCTGTTCTATTGTATTGTTTGCTGTTCTATTCTATTCTATTCTATTCTATTCTATAGAAGCACATGGCCTTTGTCCATCATTACTTCCACATCATTTCTAATGGTACTATTTCTTTTCTCATATCCACCTTCTCCTCCACCTCCACCTCCTCCTGGTCTGTGTCATGGTCATTTCCTTGTAAATCTCAGTAAAAGGTTTTGTCTGTTTCACTTTCTTATGTCCAACGTGTCTGTGTCTCTGTGCAGGCGTTTATTCGTCCGTTCAGGGAGCACCACATCGACCCAACCGCCATCACTCGCCACGACTTCATTGAAACCAATGGAGACAACTGTATGATCCCCATCCTCCCACTGGCTCACATGGCCTACAAGTTCCTCACATACACACCAGGTAACACACACACACACACACACAACGGCAAGAAAATCACAGGTATTATCAACATGAATGACCTGCATGAACATTTAAACACAAACAAATGTAGGAAACCTGTTAGTGGACGAACACGAACGTGACTGAATGGAAATGAAGAGAGAGAACGGAAAACAAAAGGAATAATTACAGCAGAAAATGTCCGTTAATCCATGTTTTTTTGTTTGTTTTTCTGCAAATTTCCTGCTTAGATTCCATTCTAACATGGAAGAACACAAAGCTCTGGTCAAATGGTACAAATCCAGCTGTACAGAGAAGACATGTGTCAATCAAAATGTTAAACATATTTGACTTAAGCTTTGAGTTGAATCATTTTTAGCTTACCGACTGACAGGCTGTAAGCTATTGTCGTCATGCAGTATTCGATATCGTCTGTCGTCGTCTGTCGTTGTCTGTTGTTGTCTGTTGTCCGTTACAAAAATTTCAATCGTCTTCTTCTCTGAAACTACAATTCTGATTGACTTCAAACTTGGTATACAGCTTCTTTATGATGATGTCAACAAAAGTTAGTGAAATTATTTGGATCTGGATCTGATTCTGGATTTGGTGCCACTTTGGAAAATTTTCCCATTATAATGATATCCAGTGTAAATTTCTCCAGTCCAGCCCTGATGGGGAGATGACCAAAACATAATGTCCACATGCTGATCAGGATCTTCTTCTGGATCTGGGAACTTATGGAAAATTTAACATGGGCTCTTATGGGGAAAAAATTTCAATCGTCTTCTTCTCCGAAACTCCAGTTCTGATTGACTTCAAACTTGGTATACAGCTTCTTTATGATGATGTCAACAAAAGTTAGTGAAATTATTTCCATCCAGATCTGATTCTGGATTTGGTGCAACTTTGAAAAATTTTCCCCATTATGATTGATAGGAAGTGGATTGATCCAATAAATCAGTATCAATGATATCAAGTTGGAATTTGAATTTTTTACAGATATGATTGGAATATGAGCAAAACATGGGCTATTTCTGCAATAGAATAAATACACAGAACTGGGTGAGAATAAATGGCATCTGGATACATTTCCCAAAGCTTTGAATTTGGCCGGTAAACTACAGGGCCATTGGTCCTATTTTTATTTATGGTGGGGGTATTTTTGTTGGACTGAAATTCCAAGCTAATGTTTATGGAAATTCTTTTTGCCGTGTGCTGCAAGTGTTAAGTCTGTAAAAGCGTAAAAATGTGATTCGCTAACTTTGTCAACTTAAATTGAGTTGATTGACATAATCAAAATCAATTACTGTTGATCACTGATAGGAAGTCATGTATGGGCTTTAGGATTAGGGTTAGACAGTCGTAGACAATTATGTTGCACTCTTTCTTTAACCATAATGTAAACAGCATCCCACAGACTAAGAGGACTTGATATTTGTTGCTTTTCCATTGACCCTCAAATTGTGCAAATATAACTTGCGCATAAAACTTTACCCAATGGAAAAATGACAATTTCTCCAAAAGTCTTATTTTTCGATTAAAAGTTTTTGCGCTAGCAAGAGGTGGTTTTTCGGGCATAGCGCAAATAGTATATCATGCAAAACTGCAATGAAAAGACCTTTTTTCGCAACTAGAATCAGGTGTTGTGGTATGTCTGGACACGCCAGGAAACCCAAATAATTTTTAATTTAGTACGAGATAGAGGTGTAATATATAATAATAATGAATATATCTGTAAATCAACACCATATTTACGTTCGCCGCCATTTTTATGGAATGACTTCTCGTGTCATCTCGCGATAATAAATAAACAAATCATTGCATTTGTGATTTAATGGAAAAACCGACATTACGCACTTCTGTTTTTTCGGCATTTAGTAAATATCGGTTAAGTTTTGCCTAGATGTCCAATGGAAAAGTGACTAAAGATTCTTGATTAGGGGTGTAAGAAAATATCAGTTCTGCAATATATCGCAATATTTCATTTCACGATACTGTATCGATATCAAAAAGTACTGAATCGATATTTTTAGGCATTTATTCAAATGCAGATATGGCGGAGGTTCATTTTTGTTTTTTGATTTTTTTATTGTTTATACCTTATTGATTATTATTTAACACTCTTTTATTAAATAACGTTAGTTCCTTTGTTGGGATTGTGCAAAAATAATGTCATGATGTTAGTTTTGAACTAATAGAATATGAACATTTGAACAGGATCGTAAACTGCAATGTCTGTAAAACATAATTTCAGTTTGAACACAGGAAAATTTTATGATATGGCGTTAGATCCTGTTGTGATCAAATAATAATGTGTTTAATATTTGTGCATATTTCTGCTGTAATTCAATTCTTCAAGAAAGTGATCATTAAAAAAAAAAAAGAAACAAACAAAAAAATTGCCTTTTTAACAGTATCATGATATATCGTGATATCTCGAATCGTGATAGTATTGTGATTTGTATATATTTGTATGTATATTTGTGATTTGCCAGAGTCTTGCCAATACAGACCCCTATTCTTGATAGAACATTCCGGTGAGATACGGGGACACTGGAACTCTTTTTCTGTTGTGACTCGGTCAGCCTCAGTTTTCCAGTCGCTAACTGTTTGAGAAGGTCGACTGTACGGCTCTGAGTTGGAGTTGTAGGACGCCAAAGGCAGCGCAGCATCCGGGGTTATCCGAGTGTGACCGCTGATTATTGGAAAACATAGGGCACTTTGTGTTCCCAGCCACGTGCATTGACCTGACAAGTTCAGGGGCAGAAAGATCAGAGAGAGAGAGAGAGAGAGAGACAGAGCAACATGTTATTGAGGAGGTGACATGTCCACCTGTCATGGCTGAAGGGCAGAGCAGAGGGGACGTCACACTATTCTGCTGGAACGGTCTGATCAAGGTGAACTTTATGGGGTTTTATTAGATCAGGTCTGATAAGGAAAGGTTTGGCTGTGCAGTAAAATGCTCAGATTGGTAGTCATTCAGGTTTATTTGCAGATTTAACGCAGTGTAAGTTGGAAGAAACAGGGTTAAAAGTAAAATTTACAGATGTACGATAGATACATAAATGAAATTAAAGGTTAGAAATTGTTTTTTTAATAACTATCATTTTTTCATAACAACTGCTATTATGACATTATCATTATTATTCATTTCTTTTTGCTCTTTATGTTATTGAAAGAAATGATGTTTATAGATGTATAACCATAATTTCTTTTACTTCTATGTCATTTTTATGTATCTCTCTACTTCATGGAAGGTATGCAAATGAGATTGTTTTATTTTGTTTAAAATATAGCTAGGTCGAGGTGAGGTCATTCTATAAGCCTTTTGGGTTTCTGGTCTCACCTGCAAATTTTTGTTCCCTCCTTTCTACCAAGAGAGATATGTACATGTATTTGTTTTATTTTATATTTGTATGTTTTGAATTTTTTTATGAATTTTCAAAAACTGCTCAATGATGAGAGATAGGAAAATTTTAGATTTTGTGCCCTTGCTGTGACCTTGAACTTTGGCCTACTTGGCCCAAAATGTAATGGGTTGGTCCCAGGGCCTAGGCCTATGTGTGGGTACAATTTGGTAAAGATGGTTGGAATAGTTTTCCTGTAAAGTTGCTAACAAACAAACAAACAAACAAACACACAAAGCAAAGTGATCACAATACCTCCTGGCAGCGGTAATTACACACATACATATATAAAATACGTCGGTACATAAAATGGCACACTGTAAGCCCAGATAAGTAGAGTTTACTCAACAAATTTAAGGCAAGGGATTACACTTAAATGATTAGAGTAATGATCTACTAATCAATTGGTTTAAGTAGGTTCAACTTTAATGCTAAAAGTATTGAACTTAAACTATTAAGTAGAAAACACTAAAAGACAAGTTATTTGTACTTTAAATCTGTTGTAAAATCAACCCCACTATCCAACCATTCAACTCAGCATTTTAGGTTACACTGACTAATTTTCTCAATTGCAGCCAGATTAATTTATCATTGATTCAACAACTTTCTTTAAGATAATCAAACTCAAAATCCTATTCCTGACCAAAATAGTTATGAAATTATTCAACTTAATATATTGTAGCATCAATGGAAGTCAGCTCAATGTCATTTGCCAGTCCAGGAAATGCTTTTAATTTGACAAGACATTAAGGTTTCCTTTATACATTAACAGCCTTAGATGAACAGGAAAGCCATAGTTCTTCCTCTGTCTCTGTCTCATGGTGCAGCTCTACAAAAATACAAAACCAACACAAAAGGCCAATAAACACTGACATACACACATTAAATCCAAATGAACACTAACACCACAACCCCGCTGAACCCCTGCACAGAAAAAGAACACATTTACAACAACTTGCCCAACACCCACAATGCAATGCGAAGATAAAAAGGTGTGGTCAGGACTAAAACTTAGTGATTTAATTCCATTCACCTTACACTTTTTCGTACTTTCAACTATGTCTACAAATTAGTAGAATATACTGAACATTTTATAGTAACATCATAAAACTCAAATCATTTAAGTGCATTGTAATTAAAGCATTTTAGTAAATAGAAATTCTGGGTTTACAGTGCAGTAGATACAAGTGAAATTATGGAACTGAGTATTGTTTTGTATCCCAGACCCCTGTTAGAAAAGAAACACCTGAATTCAACGTGTCCCATTACTTTTGTCCACATAGTTTATAGTAATTAGGAGCACACGTAGGCTAATGCTGTGGTAGAAATGAAACAAAGGGCAGGTTCTAAATGAAGACATGAAGGGGAAAGCGGTTAAGGTCAGGTGTCCGACTGCAGGAGGGGCGGGCGGGGACAGGGACGGGGGCTAAGGGGAGGGCGGATTAAACGGCGAGGAGGGGAAGTGAGGTCCGCTCATCGACGACATCCACACCTGTCATGTCACACGCGGCGGGGAGCGGAGAGGTCACAAGACAGAGACGCCATGACACGTCCACCTGTCATGTCCACGCCTTAAGAGGTCAGTCACCGCTAAGAGTTTGAGACAGAGGGTGAAAGTGCACGGCGAAGACGGCGGCGGCCGAGGAGGGCTGAGGGTCGCGTAGCAGTAAGATGACATCTAAACCTGTCATGTCAAGCTCCTGGCGGCGTCAAACGGTCACCAGACAAAGACGGAGACAGAGGTGGACGGGGGGTGGGGGGGGGCTGAACGCAGCGAGGCGGTGTCTCCAGCCGTCATGTCTGCACTTGAACCGGGGTCAAACCCGCTCCATTTTAGCCAAAGAAAGAGGAGGGAGGGCAGTAAGTGGAGCTGACAGAAGGATGGAGGAAATGACACCAGGATGCAGGACGCCGTTTGACTCGACATCTGCATCCACATGATCTATAACAGATAGAATGAATGAGGAGCTGGACACAGGAGCAGAGGATTAGGCAGAGACGTGCACCTGGGATTTACACGATACGGAAAAAATCAGATCATGATAATTTTTTTCATATCAGATGGTATCGATATGTACAGGGTGAGTCAGAAAAAACGCTCTTTCCATTTAAAGAAATTGTACTGCTAAAACGGAAACACTGATTTTTCTTTTGACCATACAGTCATATTGATGTGGTTATTGAGCATGTCTGGTGATGTAGTCATAGATTTATTGCATTGCATAAGAGAGAGAAGGTCCATTGTTTATTGGGCACTGAAATACCTGCCAACACAATGTATGCCACAGTGAACAAACTTGAAATTGACAACAATTACAGGAGTCGGGGCTTTGCTTTCACACTCAGGACATAGGCCTACATGACAGTGCCCAGGGAGTTTTCATCATGGCAAGACCACAGCGATTGCAGGTATTATTTCGACATCGAGTTGTCTGTTTGGGTCAGGAGAGAGAGTGGCCACCTAGATCCCCGGACTTGACCCCCCTTGATTTTTTCTTGTGGGGGTATCTTAAAAACCGTGTGTATCAGACTGTTCCACAAACTCTTCAGGAACTCCGAAATCGCATCACGGCTGAAATCCAAGCCCTACGACGAACACGAATGGCGAGAAGAGCTGTGTTAGAGATGCGACAACGAGCACAGATTTGCATCAGTCTGACTGGTAGCCAGGTTGAAGGTCGTGCCGGACGACTTCGTTGAGACAAAACATTTTGATGGCGAGTAAACATGCTGTAATGGTTGACAATTTCAGTTTCATTCACGGTGGCATAAACTGTGTTGGCAGATATTTCGGTGCACAATAAACAATAGACATTCCCTCTGTTATGCTATGCCATAAATCAATGATTCAATCGCCAGACATGCTCAATAACCACATCAATATGACTGTATAATCAAAAGAAAAATAAGCATTTCCATTTCAGTGGTACAATTTCTTTAAATGAAAAGAGCGTTTTTTCTGACTCACCCTGTATCATGATTTGTCGAGGTTAAATTTTCCATGACTCTTAAGTTAGTTTTGAAGACTTCAGAGAGAGAGAGAGAGAGAGAGAGAGAGAGAGACATTCCTGTAAATGAATGTCATGCATGCTGTGGACAAATGTTTGAGCATATTGGAGGGATTTCCCCCTTTGAACAAATGGAATATGGAAGTGATTAGTTACCATAATCTAAATTCAAATGCATTTGAAGAAATGCTTTTTCCATTTTAAGAATGTGGCTGCATTATTTGACTCAAAAAAAATTAATAAATTATCCAATCTGCATGTTTATTTTCTTATTCAAGACCACTCATTCTTTAACTTAATTAACCCTTTCATGTAGGGATGCTCCGAGACCGATACCAGTATTGGGCATCGGCTCCGATACTCAGTGTGTGTACTCGTACTCGTTAAAGCAATCCAATACAGATGCACCAGTACCACTTATGGCCGTGTGACATTCCCAGTTCAGTGCAGCAGGTACGCGGCGGTGGAATAATGTGTGAAGAGTGTGAAGATTTAACCAAATAAATGACGGTGATAAAAGTAACGCTGACTGCAAGTAATGTTACAGACAGACAGATACGAACAGAGCGTTCTGTCCGTCCTCTGCGTACATTCCATCCATTTACCAGGTGCTGGCGGATGCGTACCCAGAGAATACCACCGGGAGTACGGAGCGGTGTGGCCCGCTGCCAGCGGAAGTGAAAACAACACTTTTGGCTCATTTCTCTTTTCTCTTCCTGCTGAAGCTAAACTTTTAAACCTTACTTGCAAAAACGCTGCAATATTAGTATCACATTAGTGTTACCTCTGTCGTCTACATGTTTGTTATTACTGACTTTCTTCTTCTTCTTCTCAAAAAACTTTCCTCTTCTTCGTGGTATTTGTCCAGTATGGTTAATTCAGAGCGGCGCCCCCTGGTGGATTAATTGAAAAACGCTCATTCCAACACATTAAATGTCAGTAGCAGCACTTTGTTCCAGTCAGACTAATGACAACGACAATAAAGCACATTTACAAAAGGAACTAAGAACTGGAATGGGATTATTAAGTACTCGTATCGGTACTCGGTATCGGCAAGTATTCAAATGTAAGTACTCGTACTTGTACTCGGTCTGGAAAAAAGTGGTATCGGTGCATCTCTACTTTCATGCATGAATTATGAGAACCTTAATCAAGATTTTTTTTATTCCTCTTCAGGCATAAAAATAAACTGTTTGATTGATTTTTTATGAGCATATTTTTCACAGAGTTACAAAAATGTCCACTCAGCTGGACACCATGTGTTTAATTTTAGAGGCAAAGAAACATGTATTTACTGATATACTGTGTGAAAACTATGAAATTAAAATACTGCTAATCTGATGTTTTCTCACATTTTAGCATACCTCCATGGAGCCAATATGCAAAAAAAAAAACTTTTTGTTAAAAAAAAACCCACTATCTATTACACTGCAAGCCCGGATGTCAAATATACTTTAAAAAAATTAATTAGAATGCACCTAAAAATATAAGTTTGATGACATTACTAGAAAATATTAAGTATAGTCAACTCATTTGTACATATAGTTGAATGTGGCAATAGATTGTAAGTTACATGGATTTAAATTAATACGTTTTAGTTATGACCACACTTTTTTTTCTTTTGACCATGTAAATTGTCAACTGCCCATGCATGTCCAGATATGCCAGTCTCAGTGCTTTCTGTCAAAGAGTAGCTGCTAGTCTAATAACAATTAGCAATTTTTTTTTTCTTTACACTCAAACATGTTAGTGCAGATCAGGTTTATCCAGAACAGCACAGTTACAGTAATGGTCTGAATGTCAGTGTATGGGATAATGTATAAGCGTCCACTGTGTGGGCTGATAATGGAACTCAAACAACAAAATCCATGATTATTCAAAAGAACCCCTTTGAACAGCTGTCCACTGTAGTGACCATGATGCATGAAAGGGTTAAAATGAAAAAGAAAAAAAAAAAATTAAGATTTAATTTTTAAAATCTGCCTCAGCAAATAGTTACCAAACTTCAATTTGAAATCTAAAATTCTAAAATTCAGATGCATTAGCAAAAATGCTTTTTCAGTTTAAGTATGTGGCTGCATTATTTGACTCGTAAATAAAATCAGTAATAGATTATCCAGTCTGTATTTTCATTTTCTTATTCATGTTGACACAAAAAGAAAACAGAGGATATGCTTTTTCATTTTCGTGGTCTGCCCTGCAAAAAAGTTACCATAATTTGAAAATGAATTTGCAAAGTAAACGGTGCAGGAGAGTGACGTCAGCAGCATCCCTTCACCTCTGTGCTGACGGTGGTGGGTTTGGTGGTATGGGAGGGGGGGGGCGCTGTGTACATTTGACGCTGGATCTTAGAACCAGTTCCATTTAAGGATTGTCATAGTGTCCTAAAATATCAGCTTTTGGGACTTTGGGAGCTCCACATGCATCTGAACACACATTGAATATCAAGTAACTAATATCAACGGTGATTAAATTGCTGATACGGTCGCTTTCTTTTCATCATCAGAAGTCGATTTCAGCTCTTTTCGGTTCCAGATTATTATTATATCACTCCTCAAACTCTGTAGTTGACCAATAACTATAACACTGGGTTACAAAAAAATGTTTTTTGCAAGTTGTCTAGGTTTTTTCAACTGAATTAGGACCATTTTGCACCGCTAAATCCAAAAATGACATCTGTTTTTCTCAGTCAGGTCAGGTTTTTTTGCTAATTTGATTTTGAAAAATTTGATCTTCTCACAAAATTGATGACATTTTTGTGACTTTATCAGTTGATTTTTTTATATAGTTCTCACTCAAAATAGGTTTTAAGAGAAAAAAAATCATTTTCTAATAGGATTCCTGTTAGGTACAATGGTGTATTCAGCGCAGATGTAGCAGAATACGTCAGGCTTATTTTTGCAAGATCTTCTAGTCGAAGCCATTTCATTCACCTGTAATATTAAAAAAAAACATTCATCATAAATTGGCAAAAGTAAAATCTTCAGAACTCGTTTATTGCAAGAAATATGAAAGAATTTTGTATCATATGATGTGAAAATGCCCATAAATGTAAGCAAAAATGTTAAAAAGCCAATATGTAGCATAGTTCAGAAAGTTGACCTGATTGAGCAAAATTCATGTGATTTTTGGATTCAGCACACCAAAATGATCCTAAACCAGCTCAAAAAACTTCAACAATAAATTTGTTGTCGACCAGTGTAATTAAAACCAACGCATATTGGCTGTTTTCCTGTTAATGGTTATTCCCACACAGCTGCTCCCACCGTACGTATGAACACTGACAGGTTTGTCACCTGTCAGATTACATCAACTCTGACATGAAAAACACTCAGATCTTCTGTTTTTTTTTTTTTTTTTTTTTTTATCTCTTTCCAGCCGATGGAAAATCCTCTGATCTCTAATCTTATATTAACGTGTGATGGAAACACTTTATGGTCTTTTACAGTTGATAATATTCTGTGTTACATCATATTCTGAATAACATCATAAACACGTAATTCATCAAGGATCTGCCTGTTAAGAAATTGTTTATTGTTAATTTCATTTTGTTATTAGAAAAATTTTATTTACATGCTAGCAAATGTGTGGTCTTTAAATCCTACGTGGACACTCTTAACTTTATACTCACTTTAAAGCTGTGAAAACTAAAGCCTTATGTAAGGAATTTAAATTGTAATTTTTCAAAAATTAAACTGAAATGAGTTTAACGTCTACATAATTGGCTTATTTTAATCAATAATATAAAATGATTGTCTGTATTCTGGTGCTAATTGTTACAGATTGTTTGACACGTTGTCCTTGGATCATATCTGTAATAATACTCATATCTGTAGTGAGTATTGATTGTCACCGTTGAATTAAACAGTGGTTTGTAACGAGTCATGGTCATGTGACTGAAGTGTACCTTTGTCTACCCATCATCCTTCATGTCTGCCTGTCTGTCTGTCCTCTTCATCCTCCTCTTCATCTTTATCCCTCTCCTTCTCCGTCTTCCTCTGTTTCCTCGTCATCCTCCCCCTCGGTCTCTTCATCTCTCGGAGGTTCCGTCTTCATCCTCTCTGAGGGAGTTTTACGCCTTTACTTCAGCCCTCGTCATCATCACACTTCAATCAATGACTGGAACTCCCCTCAGTCTGTGTGTGTGTGTGTGTGTGTGTGTGTGTGTGTCTGTGTGTGTGTGTCTTGCTTTTTCTTTCTTTCTTTCTTTCTTTCTTTCTTTCTTTCTTTCTTTCTTTCTTTCTTTCTTGTCTTCCTCCTTCCCTCCCTCCCTCCCTCCCTTCCTTCCTTCCTTCCTTCCTCCTTCCCTTCCTTCCTCCCGTCCTTCCCTCCTTCCTCCCTCCCTCCCTTCCTTCCTTCCTTCCTTCCCTCCTCTCTCCCTCCCTCCCTTCCTTCCTTCTTCCCTTCCTTCCTTCCTTCCTTCCTTCCTTCCCTCCTCCTTCCTTCCTTCCTCCCTCCCTCCCTTCCTTCCTTCCTTCCTCCTTCCCTCCTCTCTCCCTCCCTCCCTTCCTTCCTCCTTCCCTTCCTCCCTTCCTTCCTTCCTTCCTTCCTTTCTCCCTCCCTCCCCTTCCCTTCCTCCCTTCCTTCCTTCCTCCCTCCCTTCCTCCCTCCCTCCCTCCCTCCCTCCTTCCTTCCTTCCTCCTTCCCTTCCTTCCTTCTTCCCTCCCTCCCTTCCTCCCTCCCTCCCTCCCTCCCTTCTTTCCTTCCTTCCTTCCTGCCTTCTTTCCTCCCTGTCTCCCTTATAAAGTTATATAATCCAAAAATGCAAACTGAACTGTGTTTAAAACTCCCTTTTACTTGTTTCTATCAGGTTCCTGAACACCTCCTGAGTTGACATTTGACAGTTTGTGTTTTTACTGGATCACTGTAGAAACATGGTGTACTTTTATTTTCTCCCTTCTTTCTTAAAAGGTTGTTTTTAATTTCTTATTTTTAGTATACCTACAAATGTATTTTTATGATGTAAGTTAAATTGTTTCTCTTTAATAACGTATGTCATGTTTGTTTCTGTTGGACAGCATTTGGTATTTTTCCATTAAAATCTATTCTATTCTATTCTATTCTATTCTATTCTATTCTATTCTATTCTGTTCTACGTTTCAGAGGCCTTGGCTGCGTCTTATCCGTGGGACTGCTACGTCTTCGCCCTGGCAGTTTTTGTGACGCTGACCAATCAGATCCATAAGTGGAGCCACTCCTACTTCGGCCTGCCGCGCTGGGTCACGCTGCTCCAGGACTGGCATCTGGTGTTGCCACGGAAACACCACCGCATACACCACGTCTCGCCACACGAGACGTACTACTGCATTACCACAGGTGAGTAGAAGTATGACGCGTTCACAGCAGTGGATAATTCAGAAAATACAGCTAAACCCTGGACCTGTAACCCCCCCCCCTACCCCCCTACAGTCAGGCAACCTATCATCAGAAGGCTGAGATTCTCCCTATTTTGGCAGTTTTTGGTTATTTTTTTTTTATCAGAATCAGAATACTTTATTGATCTCAGTTGTTACAGTCGGTCCATTAAAGTAGCAGGAAAGAAATTATCAATACAAAAAAAAAAAAGAAAAGTAGAAAAATATGCATACATAGATATACATATATATGAAGTTCTAAATATACATGTATACTAGGAATGTAACGATATGAAAATTTCATATCACGGTTATGGTGACCAAAATTATCACGGTTATCATTATTATCAAGGTACTGTTGAAATTGTGCTCAAAATGTTCAAAAAGTACTTATACACACACTGAAATAATTTAGTTGTATTTAAAAAAACAAAAAAAACAAACAAAAAAAACCAAATAAAATAATAGTCACAATGTACTTTCTGTTGGCAGAAACATTCCAGTATTAACCCTTAGTGGTCTGAGCCTATTTTGTCTGTTTTTCAGTACTTCTGATTTTGCCTTTATATACTACGGGTGGGGAAGCAAAATGTACAATATTTTGAGGCAGGGATTGAAAGACAGTGTATGACCAATTAGTTTATTGAAAGTCATGAGAATTTATTTGCCACAAGAAAATGTACATAATAGAAAATGTTTTTATTCTATGTGTCCTCCTTCTTTCTCAATAACTGCCTTCACACGCTTCCTGAAACTTGCGCAAGTGTTCCTCAAATATTGGGGTGACAACTTCTCCCATTCTTCTTTAATAGTATCTTCCAGACTTTCTGGTGATAGTTTTACTCATAGTCATTCTCTTCTTTCCATTCTAAACAGTCTTTATGGACACTCCAACTATTTTTGAAATCTCCTTTGGTGTGACGAGTGCATTCAGCAAATCACACACTCTTTGACGTTTGCTTTCCTGATTACTCATATGGGCAGAAGTTTCTGAAAAGGTATGGATAATAGTGTTAGGTATGATTATGACATCAATATATGCTTGGTTTCAAAACCACTGATGTAGTGCCTGCTGAGAAAAAACAACTAAATGTTCATTGTAAATTTTGCTTCCCCACCCTGTATATAAACAAATGTTTACTATACCCATGTTTGGTATCTTTTTTTTCAGCACAACTTCATCTACAGGGTGTCACATAAGTCTCCATACATAGGAGACATAATACATTCCATACATATATGGTTCTAACATGTATTTCTTTATATTTCTTCTTTATAGTTCTTCAGCAGACACACATTGAAATGTGTTCCCGACAAAATGGCAGTCATATAGAGCATATTATATAAATAAAAATGGTTTATGTCAAGAAACGTTTATTTTTCCTATGTATGGAGACTTATCGGACACCCTGTATATCATCTGCCTATTATTTTTTTCACTTTAACCTACTATAAAAACACAAAAAAAACAAAAAACTTTATTGCATAAATAACACAAAGATGCTTAACGAACCTTTTTAAAGACTTTAAAAGTGAATATTGGTTCCAAATATTAGGTATATGAAGTCAAAACTGTAATTAAAACTATACTCACATATTTGACATAAAAGCATAGCTTTTACGTAGGGTTTTTTCAATCAAACATCAAACATGGTTATCATGATAATTAGAATTTTAACAGTAATACTAATCGTCTGCAATTTTACCGTGGTTTATCATTATCCCGGTAATCGTTACATCCCTAATATATACCAAATATATATATATTAAAACACTCTGTTAAGACACAGTTATAACAGCAATATGTACTAGACAATATATTATCAATATGATAATCACAGAAATATACATAAATAAGTGTGCAAAAACATTGTCATGTATAATACTAGTGGTTCTGTCAGGTGTGTTTCCTCCTTCTTGGATTGTTCCAGAACTGGTACTGACCCAGACTGGTTGTATTGTCTGATTACCTGTTCTGTGATGGACTGTTCACTGACCCAGTGCAGCAGACACCGGTCTAAAATGACACATTATCAATTACCTTTATTGTCTGTTTTAGAGCTCCTCTGATATGTGAGAAATATTCACTAACATATCATGTATTGTATCTTCTTTGTGAAACAGAAGACACTCGTTTTTAACATCTGCACTGTAAAAAATTATGTTTTTGTTCGTCTTCGGAGCTTTTTTGCTAAAACTAGTGTCGCCATCTCTAGTAGTAAATACGTATAAAGGAATATTGAACGTCATGAAGCGGTTGGGGCACGACAGCAGTAAATAAAATACATGAAGTTCATTTCTCAGCCACAAAAAACTCGGTGTGAGTCATTCCTCACACCGCCACTCGCCATTCAGGTGCTATACAAATAAAGTTTATTATTATTATTATTATTATTATTATTCCTGTCACAAAGAGCAGCTCTTTTACTTTTTCAACATGACCTGCTGATGACTCTTATCTGAAATTTGGAACTGAAGCGGCGCAGAGAGGGCCTGACGAATGAATCAGTGGGTTGATTTTATTGTCACAGAAGGTCCAAGAAGCTGCACACAGGAACATGCAAGTAAACTGTGAAACCTCCAGCAATCAAATACAGTAAAACATGCAGTCGGATAAAATGTTGCATTCAAGTAAACCTTGTAAATTCAGAAGTCTGAATACATAATACATAAATGTGTTTTTTCCCCTGTGTTTAAATACAGACACTATATGGACAAAAGTATGTGGACACATTGAATCCAGGTGTTTCTTTTCTAACAGGGGTCTGGGATACAAAACAATAATGACTAATGTTAGAATTTAGTTTTATATTATGGTATAAATATCATTGCATTGCTTAGTTTGGGTTAAATTATCTTTGCTTCCAAAATGACTCAGACATGGTTTTGACTGAATTTCTCTCAACATTGATTTTGTTTTTTGTTTTTTTGTCCATGACTACAATTTTAAATGTTCTTCCTCTAAATTTCTAAAATATTTTTCAAGCTCTGACTGTAAATTAGGGATGCACCGATCCGATACCAGTATCGGGCATCGGCTCCACATGTGTACTTGTACTCGTACTCATAGAAGTAATCCGATACAACTGCACCGATACCACTTACGGCCGTGTGACATTCAGAGTTCAGTGCAGCAGGTAAGCGGCTGTTGAACAATGTGTGTGGAGTGTGAAGAGTGTAGAGATTTTTCAAAATAAATGACGATGATAAAAGTAACGCTGACTGCAGGTAACGTTACAGACACAGACAGATACAAACGTAGCATTCTGTCCGTCCACTGCGTACATTCCATCCGTTTTCCAGGTGCTGGCAGATGTGTACCCAGACGGAGAACACCAGCGGAACCGTGAGGGTAAAGGATCTGTTCAAAGAGCCACTGTGTGAGTTAGAGAAAAACTACTGACACATTTAGGACAACTACCCAGGGCTGGGCCGGTTTCCATCCTACTAATAATACTGTGGAGGTACGGAGCGGTGCAGACCGCCACCAACGGAAGTAAAAACCAAACTTATCTCTCATTTCTCTTTTCTCTACCTGCTGAGGCTTCGCTTTTAAAGCTTACTAGCGAAAACGCTGCAACATTAGTATCACATTAGTGTTACCTCTGTCGTCTCCATGTTTGTTATTACTGATTTTCTTCTTCTTCTTCTCATTAAACTTTCCTTTTCTTCGTGGTATTTGTCCAGTATGGTTAATTCAGAGTGGCGCCCCCTGGTGGATGAATTGACAAACACTCATTCCAACACATTAAATGTCAGTAGCAGCACTTTGTTCCAGTCAGACTAATGACAACGACAATAAAGCACATTTACAAAAGGAACTACGAACTGGAATGGGATTATTAAGTACTCGTATCGGTACTCGGTATCGGCAAGTACTCAAATGTAAGTACTCGTACTCGGTCTGGAAAAAAGTGGTATCGGTGCATCCCTACTGTAAATAAGAATTTTCTACCACAACTAACCATCTACTTTCTTCACATCTCACTGAGGAAGAAAAATCTGCCATTAAACTTTAAGGAAATATTGATGTTTTTATCTCAAATCCTCATGTCCATGTAGTTTATAAACATCAACATTTGGCCCCAGACCGCTGTTAGAAGAGAAACACCTGAATTCGACGTGTCCACATACTTTTGTCCATATAGTGTGGGTCTGCATCTGTCATGGGGTTTAGAAGATAAAAATGCTTCTCCATGTTCCTGTTATTAAATCCCTGAACCTTCGTCTTCATCGTTCTACCTTTTATTCCGTGTTTATCAGTGTGTTTTTTCTCAGTGGCCATTTTAGACGTAATTGAAGCTGATTACTCCACGATGATTTCCTGTAGAATTCTTGGCAATTTCAGACAAAATGGCGTTCGCGTCTGTCTGTCCGTCTGTCTGTCTGTGGGATTCTTATAAATAACTAAAAGAAAATGTTGTGTTTGCGTGCGTGTGCATCTTCAGAGACCGGAGGCCTCCGTAATAGATCCACATTCAGTATTCTGTGTGCATCTGGGTGAGAGGGGAGGGAGAGGAAAGAGGGAGGATACACCGGGGGATCGGGTTTGTACGTCACCCTGTGCCCCTGTGGACGACAGATGTGTGCGAGTTAAGGGGGGGTGGGTGGGTGGAGGGGGGGCACAGCAGAAGTGTGTGTGTACGTGCACACACACAGTTTTGTGCATCTGCATACTTGAGCATCTGTGTGTACGAGTCTTTTTGACCTCCACTTCGGTTTCTAACCTGTACGTGTTGTGTGTGTGTGTGGAGTGGGAGGTGGGTGAGTGGGTTGGTTGGTGGTGGGGGTGTCCACAGGGGACGGCGACGGCCCCCCGCTCCCCCTAGCCTCGCTGCCTGGGCCAGGCTCAGATTCCACTGGGGCTCGCCGAGCTGCCTTTGTGTTCGCCACCGGCTGACAATCCCCATGTATATTTAATGCTAACCTGCTGTCTGTTCTAACAAATAGGACTTCACAGGCAGAGGGAGGGAGGGAGGTGGGTGGGGGGGGGGGGGTGAGTGGGGAGTGGGGGGGTGAGGGTGAGCAGAGGAAGCAGGGATTTGGAGGCATGGAAAAAAAAAAGAGAAAAGAAAGACAGAGGGAAAGAAAGAGTGAAATCAAACAAAACCTCTGGCTGCTGCTGCTGTACTGTCTTCAGTAGAGTGGGGGTCACCGGGGGGACACACACACATACACACACCCCTGCAGCTACAGCATGCACCCAATGCAAACACAGCACGGGTGGTGTACAAGCATCAGACGAGGGTAGCCTAAGTACACACAGCCTGCGTCCATGTCTTTATTTGTCTGTCGGTACGTTTACATCCAGACTGATCTCATTAAATACTGTTGTGTGTCACGCCAGTTCTTATGGCATTTGGCGTGCTGTATGTACGCATTTACGACCTTTTGCGTGTTATTCAACACCATTTGATCACGTGTCAATTTACACCAAGATCTCCGGTTCACATAACCCTAACCCTCAGTGCATCGTATTTGACACATCATTTCAGGTTGGACAGGGGCTAATGACGGCGTGAACATACACAAGGAAAGCTTCTAATGCGTACAGATAACACAACAATTAAAAGTGGTGTGTATATTTACGCAAGTCATGATATCACGCCATGATTTCTAAGGAGTGTTGTCTGGTGGTCCCAAAACCTAGCACAAGACAATCCAGGCTCTTTTCATGGGTCGTTCCATGCTGGTGAAATGATCTACTGAGCACTTCCAGAACAGGGGCGTCCATGCTGATCTTCAAGAAGCTCCTGCAGCCCCAGCTCTTCAGAGAGCACTTCCTGTCAAACATTCCATGTTTGAAAGTATTAGCAGCATTTCTGCTGATAAGGTTTTGCTGTCGCACAGCACCACGGCAAAATCCTGGCTGCCACACCCAACATTTCTTACAGAACAGTCATCACCGTCACATTAGACTTATTATACGTATGTATAACTTGATACCGTTAGAAATGCACAAACCTGTTTACATACGTAAAGCGAACATGAATGAGCCTTTAATGGAGCTGCAACTGCAGCTGTTTAATTATTCTGTTGTCTTTGTCCCAGTCTACATGTACAGGAGTGTAACTGGTTTATGGTTGAAATCATGTCTCTTCTACTACGAGAGGTGATGATATTCACTCTTCCAGTTTGTTCACCTACATCATCAGACACAACAATAGTCAAGAGAGTTAAAAAGTCATGAACAAAGAGATTAAACTGGAGTGACCATGGATAACGTTGGAAATTTCTACATATTGTACTTTTTGTGCAGATTAAATGCTTGATGTTGAATGTCCAGGTCATGGATTTGGATCAGAACGCCTGGTTCCGGTCCACTCCAACTGGTCTATTTTCCTACAGGATTAGATAAAGTTTCATTTGCTTTAACGAGGCCTGTTAGTCCGACTAGTTAAACTTTGATTTCAGTCTATATATAATTTTAAAGTCCAGTTTTAGTCAGTCTGACACTATAATTGTGTTCTAGGTGTGGTGTAAACCTACTGTCTGTATTCATCTGTAGTTTGATGGTTTTTTGTGTAGGGGTCGAAGGGTCAAAGGTCGTGCACATTTAACACATTTATCGGCTCTGTCTTGGCTTTGACTTTCACACTCAGTACGTTTACATCCACAACTTAGTCGAGCTACAACCACAGATTGACTAAACAGTTTAATTGCTCTGTTGTCTTCATGTACAGGAGTGTAATCGATTTATGGTTGAAGTCATGTCTCCTCCACTGTGATAGGTGCTGATATTCACTCTTTCAGCTTGAAAACCTACACAATTAGAGACAGCATTAGTTAATAGAGATAAACTGGAACGACAATGGACAACGATGTACATTTATTTATATTGTACTTTGTGTCCACTCTACATTTTGTGCAGATGAGATGCAGGATGTTGGACTTCTGGGTCAGAACACTTGGTTCTGGTCTGTTTACATGCAGGAGTAGATCCACTTTAAACACATTATCTAAGTCTGTTAGTTCAGCTATTCAGTTTTTTCATGTTTTTCATGTTATTCGTATTTTTAAGGATAGTTTGTAAACGTTATCATGTAATTTTACTTTTTTCACTCTGAAACATACAGAAAATTTGTAGTTGTCTTTATTTATATTTTATTATGTTATTATTTTACTGGTCTGACCCACTTCAGATCATACTGTGAGCTAAAAGAGTGAACTAAAAGGAGCTGGACACCTCTGCTCTAACTGAAGTAAAGCTAAAGTCTTTGGTTCCAAACACAAACTCACATGTTATGGTTGTTTTTTTTAGTCGCAGTAGTAAAAATGACCCTTTATTTCAAATGTCAGGAGACTGTTGGAGTGTTTCTGAAGCTTGTATATGTGCATAATGTGCTCAGCGAAGATGTGCATGTGTGTGTTATAGGAGCAGGCCCATGTATGCGCTGTAGTAGTCATGCATGCATGCATGTGTACATGTAAATGTACTCTGGCCTGCAGCCATACATACATTAATGTGTTTACCTCCTAGGTATTTATTCATAGGTATTAAAGTTTGAGAAACTGCATAAAAATGGAAGTGTGTGTCCATGTGTTAGGAGGGGCTAAGGACGCCTCATGGGAACGCCGCCACACTGCTCCACCCCTCGGAAATGTAATCTGTGCACGATAAGATGAAGACGGAGGACATGAGGCCTCAACCTGGACAGACAGACAGAAATATGAAGAAGAGTCAAAAAAGAGATGAAAAAACAAATGGAGACATCAGGAAATAGAATAGAATAGAAGAGAAAAATACCAAATGCAGTCCAACATAACCTAACATGACATTAATTATTGAAGAGGAACAATTAAATTTACATCATAAAAATACATTTGTAGGTATATTAAAAATAAGAAATCAAAAATAACTTTTTTAAAAAAAAGAAGTGAGAAAATAAAAAGTACACCATGTTTTTACAATGATCCAGTAAAAACACAAACTGTCATACCCTCAGTACATATGTCGGTGGGGAAGATGGCAGCTTGTATTGGAACGACTCACTTATATTGTTAAAGGAAGGGGCGGGGATTTTGTGAGAATATGGTCACCTTTAACTGAGTTTCTCAGATGTTATGAGACCAAGTAATGTTGACAATGGTGTTGATTTATGGAGCTGTATGCTGTTTGTTTATGCTTATTTTATTTTTTTTTAATTTATTTTATTTTTCTATTTTTGGCTTTCATTCATTTATTTATTTGGGGGGAATATGTTGCTTATTGTTTGCTTTATGTAGAGTATATTGTTAATTGTGTAATATAAAGTTCAATAAAGATATTGTTTAAAAAAAAAACACACAAACTGTCAAATGTCAGCTCAGGAGGCATTCAGGATCCTGATGGAAACAAGTAAAAAGGAGTTTTTAACACAGTTCAGTTTGCATTTTTGGATTACATAACTTTATAAGGGAAGGAGGGAGGAAAGAAGGAATAGAATAGACTTTATTTGCCATTTGCACAGATACATCGCAGTACAGGTACATTGGAATTCTTGTGCATTTCCCTGAATCACGGAATCCAAAGAAGAAGAAAAAAAAAGACACGAACAAAAACAGAAACAAAATATAAACGCAGCTAAAACACATAAAAACAGTTGTTGCACAGACAGACACAAATACACACTTGTAAAATAGAGTACTGTCAATAAATACAGTAGAATGTCCTAGGGGGAAAGGAGGAGGCGGGGCAGGGGGCGGGGCTGTAGGGGAAACGGGTCAATAAGAGCCGGTGTTTGCCCTGTGCCCCCACCCCACCCCCGTCGGCTCAGTGGGAGGGGCAACAGACAAACAAAACAAATATCTCAGTTAATGCTGCGGTGGTATCGCTCCGGGTTTGTTCGTACATTAGTGTCACTGTATGAAACACATTTATTAAAAAAAAAGACGTTTTAGCGCTACATGATTGATGGTGTGTGATGCATTCACTGGCTTTAAATGTTTAATATATAATGTTTGTGCATTAACATATATACGAGCAACGAGGCTGTCGTGTGTTTGGTTGGGTTCATATTCAGTTTATAATGTGATTCAGTGAATGAAAACACTGAATAAAACATGCAATAACAGTACACTGTAAAAAATACGGCCACTGGTTACTGGAAAATATTCTAACAAAAGTGACATAATATTACAGCTGAATGTTGTAAAATATTAGTATCATAGATTTCTATTTCATACAGCCTTAATAGTTCAATATCAGTAGATTTTCGACATGATCCAGATGATGGAAATCAAAGTGTTTGAAACCATTTTATTGGTGTTTATACAGAGACAGAAACACTCTGATTCCATGGGATGAAGCACAGTTTGTGAAGAATGAACCGTACTGAGGTGAGGCAGAGGTGTGACTCTTCTATGTATTTGAACAGAAAATGTGGAAATTCTGCGATTTTTTTTTATTGAACCGTGAACAAAATTATTGGAATCGCACGGAAAATAAGTTTATAGAACAGATCAGCGGACAAATATGAACATTATGAACATATAATTTTTTCATTATTTCTTTATTCTTTCTACACGTCACTGCTACTAAATGTCCTCTAACATTTTCTTTTTATTGGCTGCGACAAGTAGTGGCGGTGTATCTGTAGCTCGCGCATAACTCGGATTTTGACTCGCAACTCAAAGCAAAAAAAAACTACTGAGAGCCTGTCCGCATGACAATGAAATTATGTCAGTCCACTAAAGTTTAATATGGTTTGGCTAGGGCTGAGCGATATGGAAAAAAACATATCACAATATTTTTTTTTCATATTAGACGATCACGATATGTATCATGATATAAATCAAATCACTATTTTTGTCAAGCTTAAATTTTCTGTCTCATAACATAGTTGTGAAGACATCGAGAGAGAGAGAGAGAGAGAGACAGGAGGTGTCATGGTACTTATGGAGAAGTCCCTCCCTCCACTCTTAACACCCCCCCCCCCCCACACACACACACACACACACACACCTCTGTTATGTATTATTCCCCTGTTTTATTCATCTCCCCCCAGCCCCCCATCTTATTTGTTGACCCCCTCATATAAGCATCTTAAGTCTCATTTTCAGTTTTATTAGGGATGCGCCGATACCGATACGAGTATTGGCATCGGCTCCGATACTCAGTGTGCGTACTCACACTCGTAAAAGATATCCGATACAAATGCACCAATACCACTCTTGAGCCGCATTATGTAATAAATTCCCATTATGTAATAAAAATTTAAAATGTAATAAGAATGTCACGTCATCTTGTAATAAAGCTGCATTATGTAATAAAGTGACGCATTTTGTAATAAACTACGTCAACGCATTTTGACACATTTTTATTAAAAAAAATAATAACAACATGGTTCATTATGTAATAACAATCCATATTAATGTAATTTCTGAGCAATTTAGAATAAATTAGTCAGAGGAGGTACAGGTAATGGAATCAGAACTTTAACCACACAGTTTAAAGATGAAAATAAAAATCTATCAAGTGCATTTTGAAATAAATTTCTCAAATTATAATAACTTCCTACATAATGTGAAAAAATTTACAAAATAATGCATTGAGGTAGTTTATTACAAAATGCGGCTTTATTACAAGATAATGTGACATTCTTATTACATTTTGAACTTTTATTACATAATGGGAATTTATTACATAATGCGGCTCAACAACCACTTATGGCCGTTTGACATTCCCAGTTCAGTGCAGCAGGTACGCGGCGGTGGAATAATGGGTGTGGAGTGTGAAGAGTGTGGAGATTTTTCAAAATAAATGACGTGATAAAAGTAACGCTGACTGCAAGTAATGTTACAGACACAGATACAGACGCAGCGTTCTGTCCGTCCTCTGCGTACATTCCATCTGTTTTCCAGGTGCTGGTGGATGCGTAAACAGAATGAGAATACCAGCGGGAGTACGGAGCGGTGCGGACCGCCGCCAACAGAAGTGAAAACCAAACTTCTCACTCATTTCTCTTTTCTCTTCCTGCTGAAGCTAAACTTTTAAACCTTACCAGAGAAAACACTGAAATATTAGTATCACAGTAGTGTTACCTCTGTCGTCTCCATGTTTGTTATTACTGACTTTCTTCTTCTCAAAAAACTTTCCTCTTCTTCGTGGTATTTGTCCAGTATGGTTAATTCAGAGTGGCGCCCCCTGGTGGATTAATTGATAAACGCTCATTCCAACACATTAAATGTCAGTAGCAGCACTTTGTTCCAGTCAGACTAATGACAACGACAATAAAGCACATTTACAAAAGGAACTAAGAACTGGAATGGGATTATTAAGTACTCGTATCGGTACTCGGTATCGGCAAGTACTCAAATGTAAGTACTCGTACTCGGTCTGGAAAAAAGTGGTATCGGTGCATCCCTAAGTTTTATGGCTGTATGGTTTATGTGTATTAGTCTTAGGGTAGGCACGTCTGCAGGCGTATCTGGTGTAAACCAAAAGTGAAACAACATGCTCTGACTGTCCGACTCCCAGCTTTTATGCCTCTGTCGTACACCGGAACCAAAACGGTTTGCACCCTACTTTTGGGTAACACTGTCGGCCCAGTTCTCAGTCATATTTTCTCCTGAGGGAACACTCATTATCTCCCGCTGCAGCCTGAACATTAGCGTGTGTGCTGCGGCTGCTCTTCCACCTGTGCTGTGGGCGTCAGCCTAATTTGTCGTGGCTCTAGTGTGATTGGTTCGGTGCGGCGCTCCTTACTTATGATTGTCTGTTCTTATACCTGTCAAAACATGGACGAATGAATTCTATCAAGCATGTCATATTTCTTTTGAGGAAAAGTTATATTGCGATTATATATCATTATTATTTTATTGCCCCGCCCTAGTTTGGGCCTTTGGTCACATGACACCAGCGTTGTCGGTGCCCTGAAACGGTATTTTTAGAGAACAGGTCCCAGAGCGGAAAAATCTCCCAGTACCGCCCTGGTGTTGGCATATGGATAGGCTAGGGCTGCACGATTTTGGCAAAAAAAAAAAATCCTGATTTTTTTTTTTTCCTCTAAAAACTTTATTTTTGATTTCGGTTTTTGGGTAAAACTACAAAAGACAACAAAAGTCAGCATGTCGTTTTCGTGAGCAGCCCACAATGCAAGGCACTGCTCTGACCTCAAATCTGTGATGGTATCACGTGATGAACCCACAGAAGTTAATTTTTTCTTAATTAAATCTTTATTGAATGAAGTAGAGTATATGAACAATGTATACAACAAAAAAATAACAGAAGTTTGCCAGGGGGAATACTCTATAATACAATGTCCAAATCACAGCAAATACTTATGTTTTTAGAGCCTTTTTGTTTCCAGATTTATCTAACAGCTTTAAATAAAGTTCAACATCTTCCAAAAAATAAATATTTAGTTTTGTGTTATAGAACTTACATTTGTGAATGAAAAATTTAGCAAGTAAGAGGACTAAATTAAATTTTTTTTTTTTCTTTCTTTTCTGGGTATCTGGGCCCACAGAAGTGATACCAGTGTCAGTCAGTGACAGGCATCAGTCGTGCGTCCGTGGACCGCGTTAATATGAGTGATCCACATGCGGTTCCATTTAAACTGAGGGATCCGTGCGTGGAACAGACCGACCCAGGACACGCTGGAGGGATTCTATGTGTGGAGCTGGTGGATGTGTGTGGGCACAGGGCTGTGTGGGCTCCTCTGCTGAGGCTGATGACCCCGAGACCCGGACCCGGTTCGGAAGAAGACAGTACGGTACGGATCCGGGACAACGGAAGATGAGTGATCCGCATTCAGTTCTATTTCAGTTGCAGGATCCGTGCATGAAGCCACGGCTTACATTACTATAAGTACTGCGGGCTCATGAACACATTTAAAGTCCGGTCATTACACGGACTTCTGTGACAGACCGCTGTCACTGATAGGAGGAGGAGCCTATGGTAGCCCGCAAGCACACGGCCTGGAGGCACGAGAGAGATGAAATCGATTTTACAATTTCCCTCTTTTAAAAATCTAACTAATTAAAAAATCCGATTTCGATTTTAAATTGATTCATCATGCAGCCCTAGGATAGGCACAACACCACCGTATGGAAACAACGGCGCCATAGTACCATGTGACCAGAAGAAGAAAACCCCGAACATAACAACCAGTAACAACAACAACAACAATGGTGGATTACAGAGTTGTGTTTGTGCTGCAGGTGCTGCTAAGTTTATTAGCACGACTACAACTAAACCTGGTAAAGCTGTATCGACTGAACGACCAGCGGAGATGCATGAACAGATCCACTAGATATCAGCTCTGAAATTAAAGTACTATCAGCTATGTTTGTTGTTATCATTATATTTGTCCAAACAAATGGACCTTTAGTTGAACCAGGCATTAAAATGAACAAGAAATTGAACAAAACAAGGGGTGGTCTAAGAAGTTTTTTTCTGTGAGTGTCCGGTGACAAAGATAAGAATCTGATGGGAAAAAGTGATCGAGGCCACATGGTGACACATTTCCATTTCCTGTGCACTGACTGGTTTTTCTACCTTTTCTTCATCATCCTCTTCCGTTCTCATTCACCCACTTACCCCCCCCCACCCACCCACCCACTGTTTCCCATCACCCCTTTCACCTAAGGCTGGTGTAACTATCCCCTGGACCAGCTGGGCTTCTGGAGACGCATGGAGAGACTGATCCAACGACTGACGGGCCAAAAGCCAAGATCAGACGACCTGGCGTGGGCTAAAAAAACCGACTGACAGACGGATGCACGGCGGCGCAGGAGGACAGACAGACGCCAACACACAAACACACACACAAACACACACACACTCGACTAAAGACGCTAACGGGAAAGAAAACACACACACGTATATACTTTTGAACTCATGTCTTTGTGCTTCTTGCTTTTTTTTTTTTTTTTTTTGGCCGAAGAGCAAACGTTCAAAGAAACTCTTTTTACGTTTTAAAAAAAAAACAAACCCAAGCCGGTTGCCGTGGTTTCCGTAGGCGCTGGAGTCTGTAGTTGAACGTCTGTGAAGGCAGGAGGTGAACGTATCTGAGGCCTGTTCGAACCAATGACATGTGGCGGTGTTGTGGTGTGTAGGTGTAGGAGGTTTCTGGAGGTTGGGCTCTCCAGGAGTGACACCACGCTGTCTGTCGACGCCGACGGCAGCTTCTTACACCACACACACATACACACAACCATACACACACACACACACACACACACAGTCTGGACTAGGGGTGTGTATTGGCATGAATCTGGCAACACGATACAAATCACAATCACGATATATCATGATACTGTTAAAAAGTCAATTTTTTGTTTGTTTCTTTTTTTAAATGATTATATCCTGGAAGAATTGAATTAAACCCGAAATATGCACAAATACTGAACACATTTTTATTTGATCACAACAGGATCTAATGTTCCTGCTCCTGTGTTCAAACTTAAACTATGTTTTACAGACATTACAGTTTAAGATCCTGTTCAAATGTTCATGTTCTGTTAGTTCAGAACTAACATCATAATATTATTTTTGTCCCAACGAGGGAACTAACATCTGCCTCTCAGACAGAAAAAAGTTTAGGATGCTTCAAATAACCATTATTTAATAAAACAGTGTGAAATAATAATAAATAAGATATAAACAATAAAGAAAAACAGAAAATAAAAATGAGCCTTCGCCGTATCTGCATTGGAATAAATACCTAAAAATATTGATTCAGTACTTTTTAACATCGATAAGTATCATGAAATGAAATATCATGATATATTGCAGAACCGATATTTTCTAACACCCCTACACTTACATATGATGTAGACTGACCTGTTACCTGTTAAAAAGGCAGTTTTTTTGTGTTTCTTTTTTAATGATTATTTCCTGGAAGAATTGAATTAAACCTGAAATCTGCACAAATATTAAATACATTTTTATTTGATCAGAACAGGATCTAATGTTATATCACAAAATGTTCCTGTGGTCAAACTGAGATTATGTTTTACAGACATCACAGTTTAAGATCCTGTTCAAATGTTCATATTCTATTAGTTCAGAACTAACATCAGAACAGTATTTTTGTCCCAACAGAGGAACTAACATCTGCCTCTCAGACAGAAAAAAGTGGTTTTAGGATGCTTCAAATAACCATTATTTAATAAAATAGTGTTAAATAATAATAAACTACAAAAGCAGACCTCCGCCAAGGCAGATGACCACCAAAATTTAATCATTTGTTCCTTGTGCCAGTATCAACATTTCCTGAAATTTTCATCCAAATCCGTCCATAACTTGAGTTATCTTGCACACAAACAAACAGACAGACCGACCGACCGACCGACGCTGGCAGAAACATAACCTCCTTGGCGGAGGTAACAATAAAGAAAAACAGAAAACAAAAATGAACCTCCGCTATAAATACCTAAAAGTATAGATACAGTACTTTTTAACATCGATACAGTATCGTGAAATTAAATATCGCCATATATTGCAGAACCAGTAGTCTACTAAGTCTAGTCTACTAGTCTTCTAACACCCCTAGTCCGGACGTGAAAATACTCACTGTCGTCTCTAATTTCGTTCTGTCTGTTCGATTATTTTAAGTGTAAGAAACAACCGTTACCCTCTTAACACACAATAATCAAACTGTAAATCTGACTCGTCCTAAACAGGAATTTATTTTATTTTATTTTTTATTTTTTATGAAGTGGAAATGCAGAGTTTGTGATGTAAAGAGACAGAATCTAGACTATGTGGACAAAAGTATGTGGACACGTTGAATTCAGGTGTTTCTTTTCTAACAGGGGTCTGGGATACAAAACAATAATGACTAATGTCAGAATATAGTTTTATATTATGGGATAAATATCATTGCATTGGTTAGTTTGGGTTAAATTGTTATCTTTGTTTCCAAAATGCATCAGAGATGGTTTGGACTTCATTTATCTCAACATTGATTTTTTAAAATTTCTTATCCATGACTATGATTTTAAATGTTCTTCCTCAAAATTTCTAGAATATTTTTCCTGCTCTGACTATAAATAATAATTTTCTTCCACATCTAACCATCTACTTTCTTCACATCTCATTGAGGAAGAAAAATCTACCATTAAACTTTAAGGAAATATTGATGTTTCTAAACTATATGGACATAAATATTGGGACACATCATGTCTCCAGCTGTAAGATTTCCTGTTCATGAGGATCTGAGATAAAAACATCAATATTTTATTAAAGTTTAATGGTAGATTTTTCTTCCTCAGTGAGATGTGATGAAAATAGATGGTTAGTTGTGGTAGAAAATTATTATTTGCAGTCAGAGCAGGAAAGATGTAATGATAATATGATTTAATATATATTAAAAATTCAGGCAAAAGAATACAATAGTCAGCAAAATGAACAAGACGGACAAAAATGAACAAAAACTGAACAAAATATGCAACAAAATTAACAAAACATTTGAGGAAAAAAAAAACATGATTACCAAGAAAGTGAACTAAATCATCAATACACAGAACAAAATTACCCCAAAAAAGAATGTATTTGTAAATAAAAATGACCAAAAGTTGTTCATAAACTATATGGACATAAATATTGGGACACATCATGTCTACAGCTGTAAAATGTCCTGTTCATGAGGATCTGAGATAAAAACATCAATATTTTATTAAAGTTTAATGGTAGATTTTTCTTCCTCAGTGAGATGTGATGAAAGTAGATGGTTAGTTGTGGTAGAAAATTATTATTTACAGTCAGAGCAGGAAAAATATTTTCGCAATTTAGAGGAAGAACATTTAAAATCATAGTCACGGATAAAAAAAAAAAAAATCAATGTTGAGAGAAATTAAGTCAAAACCATGTAACAATCATCAAACAATTTAACCCAAACTAACCAATGCAATGATATTTATCCCATAATATAAAACTCTATTCTGACATTAGTCATTATTGTTTTGTATCCCAGACCCCTGTTAGAAAACAAACACCTGAATTCAACGTGTCTGCATACTTTTGTCCACACAGTGTACGTAAAACCTTTGATAAAATTCGCGCTAGAAGAACATCAGCCGAGTTTCCATAACGTATGTTTGTAAGATTCACAGAAATAACAAACAGGTTTTACTAATAAAACGCACTTGCTCGTTTTGACATGTAGTGGACAGAATGCTGGCTTTAGCATGACGTGACAATTAAAGCTTTATTATTCGACTTATTAACTTAAAATCAAAAAATGTATGTAATCTGAACGTGTAGACAGTGCAGTTTACATTAGTAAATCAGAATGAACTAAAATAGATTTGCCTGAATGGATGAGTAAAGAAAACGCTTACATGAAACCCTCACAAATATTGAAAAAAAAAAATCTTAAAAACTTGCTCGATTTAACAAAAAATTTTTTGATGCTAGTTTGAACGATTTCAAATGCATTCAAGCAAACAAAATGACTTTTTTTTTTTATTTCATCTCCAGGTCTTGATATATTTCTGTTTTGATATAATAACCTTAGAATTTTCTCTGCGCTTTTATGAACATCTACATCACAGGTGTCAAACATGCGGCCCGGGGGCCAAATCTGGCCCGCCAATGGGTCCAATCCGGCCTGCGGGATGAATTTGTGAAATGCAAAAATTACACTGAAGATATTAACAATCAATGGTGTCAAAATCCTTTGAATTCAGGTTCCACATGCAGACTCATACAGTCCTAGTCATACAGTAAAATATTATCATCATAACCTATAAATAATGACAACCCCAAATTTTCTCTGTTTTTTTGGTGTAAAAAAGTAAAATTACATGAAAATATTTATAAAACGTGAATAGCCTGAACAAATATGAACAAACGGAAGCATCTTAAGAAAAGTAAATGCAATTTTACTAATATTCTGCTTGTTACTAAATGTTTTGTGCAATTGTAACGCACATGTGTAAATGATAAACTGATAAAACGAGGCAGAATATTGTTAAAATTATACTTGTTTTTCTTAAGACAATTCAAGTTGTTCATGATTTTCAGATTTTTAAGGAAGCTTTGTAGATGTAAACCTGATCATAATGTAATTGTACTTTTTTCACTGTTATCATTTTACAGGTCCGGCCCACTTGAGATCAAATTGGGCTGAATGTGGCCCCTGAACTGAAATGAGTTTGACACCCCTGATCTACACGATGAGTGAATTAAATATAAGAAAATGCATGGTTTTCACTGAAAAAATGCACAATACGGAGGATAATATTAGAATAAATGGAGATAAATCATATAGAAAAGGTTAAATGTACAGAAAAGTAGTTGTAGGCCTTTAAGGGTTAAAGAAAACTCCCAAAAATGTCCGTTTTTATTGCACTGTAGAAAAGGCGGTTGTACTTCGCACACATACAAACAGACCCCACGTCTACAGTTTCATACCACAAACCAACATGTGTGAACAGTTGCAGTCGGATCGAGGACGTCATCGCTGTATTTCATCCCAAACATCCACAAAGAACCTGGAAAAACAAAAGAACCTGCAAACACGTATGTGAGATGCTAATTGATGCCGCTGTCGAACCCACTGAGCTGCATATTTGACTGCAACTGTAAATAGAAGCAGAAATGTGTCGCAAACCTCTGAACTACAGCGCAAAACTTCACTTCGGTTCCTATGACGACGTATTAGGACCACGTAAGGAAATAAAAACACCTATCACTACGAGGATACAGTCGTAACATATTGAGATAAAATGCAGTTTTATGAGAATAAAGTTGTAATATTTTTTGAATAAAGTCAGCTAAAAAAAACAAAAAAAAAAACTCATAATTTCACGAAAATAATGTACGTTTATTCGATTAAAGTCGTAATATATCAAGAGTAAAGTCGTAACCTGAGAATAAAGTCGTAGTTTTAAAAAACAAAACTCAATTTAATGAAAATAATGTCGTATGTTTGAGACTTAAGGTTGTGATATTTCGAGAATAAAATCGTAGTTTAAAAAAAATAATGATAATTTAACAAAAATAATGTTGTACATATATGAGATTGAAGTTGTAATATTTTGAAAATAGAGCCATAATGTTATGAGAATAAAGTCGTAATTAAAAAAAACAAAAAAAACAACAACTCACATTTTAACGAAAATAATATCGTGTATTTATGAGACTAAAGTAGTAATATAGCGGGAATAAAGCCATAATATTATAAGAATAAAGTCATAGTTTAAAAAGAAAAACACTCATAATTTAACAAAAATAATATCGTATGTTTATGAGATTAAAGTCATAATATTTTGAATGTAAATTTGCAATAGTGCAATAAAAAGTCTTAATTTAGAAATTGTTAGCCTTACGCAGGTTAAGTAATTTGCTCCAAATCCGTTCGGTTCTTAAAACGAAATAAACCCAAACGTGTGTGAACTGTCTTCAAAGTCCTTCAACTAATGCTAATGTGTTGATGGTGGGCGGGGCTAATAGGTTCAGTATTTTGTTGTGTGTAAACCTCAAATGAAAGTAGGACCTCAAAAAATGTTCTGCATTATGCGATAAGTGGGTACGACTATATCGTCGTAAATTATGATATTTTTCCCGCCTGTTTTGAAATTGCGACGTTATTCGTGAAATATTATGGCTTTATTCTTGAAATATGACGACATCAATCTCATAAACATATAACGTTTTTAATAAAGTATGATTTTTTTTAAACTACAATTTTATTCTGGTAATATTATGTCTTTATTCTTGAAATATTACGTCTAATCTCATAAACGAACAGCATTATTTTTGTTAAACTGTTTTTGTTTTTAAAGCTACAGCATTGTTGTTATAATATTGTGGCTTTATTCTCTTTGTTTTCGACTTCATTCTCATAAAATTACGTGGTTTATCTCGATATTTTACGACTTTCTTCTCGTAGTGACAGGTGTTTTTATTTTCTTACGTGGCCCTAATACACCGTCGTACTTTTCTGTTTTTGCTGATGTGAAGGAAATCGGAAATTTAATGAAAAAAAATCTCCTGTTACTGCGGCGAATCTCTGATTTTCGCTCATTTCTTGAAGTGACTCGTGCACTTTAGTTGGCTGTCCATAACTCTGTCTTAGAGAGTCTAGCTGCTTGATGTGTAGTTTTTTTTCTTTTTTTTTTGGTTTTTCTTTCTTCAGGCTGGAACTCCCTTCAGTCGCAGAAGGTCAACGATACGAGCACTTTATTGTTTTTAACTAAATGTCTGAAAATTGTCCTGCGAGCACTTGTTTCACTCATAAATTTTGCACAAACACAAACAGGATTCAGTTTCCAATACACTTTGATGTTACACACACACACACAGACACACACACATATATATACAAATACACTATATGGACAAAAGTATGTGGACACGTTGAATTCAGGTGTTTCTTTTCTAACAGGGGTCTGGGATACAAAACAATAATGACTGATGTCAGAATAGAGTTTTATATTATGGGATAAATATCATTGCATTGGTTAGTTTGGGTTAAATTGTTATCTTTGTTTCCAAAATGCATCAGAGATGGTTTGGACTTCATTTATCTCAACATTGATTTTTTAAAATTTCTTATCCATGACTATGATTTTAAATGTTCTTCCTCAAAATTTCTAGAATATTTTTCCTGCTCTGACTATAAATAATAATTTTCTTCCACATCTAACCATCTACTTTCTTCACATCTCATTGAGGAAGAAAAATCTACCATTAAACTTTAAGGAAATATTGATGTTTCTAAACTATATGGACATAAATATTGGGACACATCATGTCTACAGCTGTAAGATTTCCTGTTCATGAGGATCTGAGATAAAAACATCAATATTTTATTAAAGTTTAATGGTAGATTTTTCTTCCTCAGTGAGATGTGATGAAAATAGATGGTTAGTTGTGGTAGAAAATTATTATTTGCAGTCAGAGCAGGAAAAATGTAATGATAATATGATTTAATATATATTAAAAATTCAGGCAAAAGAATACAATAGTCAGCAAAATGAACAAGACGGACAAAAATGAACAAAAACTGAACAAAATATGCAACAAAATTAATGGTTTGGACTTCATTTCTCTCATTTTTCAATTTTTTTTTTTTTTTTTATCCATGACTATGATTTTAAGTGTTCTTCTTCTGAATTGCGAAAATATTTTTCCTGCTCTGACTGTAAATAATTTTCTACCACAACTAGCCATGTACTAGGAAGAAAAATTTCCCATTAAACTTTAAGGAAATACTGATGTTTCTAAACCATATGGACATAAATATTGGGACACATCATGTCTACAGCTGTAAGATGTCCTGTTCATGAGGATCTGAGATAAAAACATCAATATTTCCTTGAAGTTTAATGTCAGATTTTTCTTCCTCAGTGAGATGTGATGAAAGTAGATGGTTAGATGTGATAGAAATTTATTATTTACAGTCAGAGCAGGAAAAACATTTTAGAAATTTAGAGGAATAACATTTATAATCATAGTCATGGATAAAGAAATTTTAAAAATTCGGTCAATCATTTCTCTCAACATTGATTTTTTTTTTTTTTTTTCTAGCCCATCAAACTTTAAGGAAATACTGATGTTTCTAAACTATATGGACAAAAATATTTGGATGCATCATGTCTACAGCTGTAAGATGTCCTGTTCATGAGGATTTGAGATTAAAACATCAATATTTATTATTGTTTACAGTCAGAGCAGGGAAAATATTTTAGAAATTTAGAGGAAGAACATTTAAAATCATAGTCATGGTAATTAAAAGAGAAGACACTTATTTAAAATTTTAATTCTTGCCTGCAAAAAGGTAGTCACAAGGAACTGGTTAAAAAGTGACCCTCTTCAACCACAACAATGGCTGGACATTACAGAGGAAATATATACCATGGAAAAATTAACATTTCATCTGAGGATTAAGATGGGAACTTTTAAGTGAAGATGGGAGAAATGGAGCATATTCAAAGGCACTAATTCTTGATATCAGATCAGGTACGGAAAAGCAGTCGAATGCATAAGGAACAACATCCCCCCTTTTTGTATTGTGTGTGTTGTTTTTTGTTTTTATTTTTGTTTTTTTCTTTTCCTTTTTTTTTTTTGTTACTGCACTGTAAAAGTAATTTAAAATATTAAAATAAAAAGTAAAAAAAAATAAAAAATCAAAAATCATAGTCATAGATAAAAAAAAACAAAACAAAAATACATTTTGAGAGAAATTCAGTCCAAACCATCTCTGAGGCATTTTAGAAGCAAAGATTACAATTTAACCCACACTAACCACTGCAGTGATATTTATCCCATAATATAAAACTATATTCTGACATTAGTCATTATTGTTTTGTATCCCAGACCCCTGTTAGAAAAGAAACACCTGGATTCAACGTGTCCACATACTTTTGTCCACATAGTTTATTTACTTCTAGAAATCTCTTGAACGCACACACACACACACACACACACACACACACACGCTTCCTCTCTCTCACATTGTGTTCTGATGTTTTTTCTCTGGCTTTATAATTTTCTATTTTTTTTATCAACGAATCAAGCCTTGTATAGTTGAATTCTAACGTTCCATTTTTGCAGCTCAACGCTTGCTGCTTGTCTGCCTTAATGTTTTTATCTGCTCTTTGATTTTGAAAATAAAGGTTTATTAACTCCATGTGTTTCCTTGGCGTCATTCATTTAACGTCATCTGAATTCAGCCGGAAACTCTTCTGAATCTCGTCTCTGCTCAGAGGATTTAAAGGACAGTTTTATGTCACAGTTTGGATGTAGGACAGGGGTGTCAAAGATGCGGTCCGTGGGCCAAAACCAGCCCACCAAAAGGTCCAATCTGGCCCACGGGATGAATATGCAAAGTACAAAAGATTTTTTTTTTTTTTGCTTAATTTCAAGCTTAAAAAAATCTGCCAATGGAACAAGTGAAAATGATCTTGGTAAGATTTCTTAAAATAAGATTTTCCAGATCTGTTGTCTAAAAATAAGTTTTTATATCTCACTAGTCTCTTTTCCGTTGGTCATCTGTGCAAAACTTTACCAATATTTACTAAATGTCAAAAAAACAGAAGTGTGTAATGTTGGTTTTTCCATTAAATCACAAGTGCGATGATTTGTTTATTAGTGCGAGATGACACAAGAAGTCATTCCACAAACATGACGACGAACGTTGATTTTATATTGGGCTGAATGTGCACCTTTAACTAAAATGAGTTTGACATTCATACTTTACAGTTTTCTTTATGGACTATATTTTGTGCTGAAGTGTAGGAAAAAGCCTGAAACACTAGCGTTAGCATAGAAGCGCTATGTGAATAGTTCCGTAAAATCTGGCAAATCAAAGGCACAAATGGAACACAATTCAAACAAGTGGTCCCAGACACAACAAGCCCCGCCCCTCGCACGTATTGTATCCTATTGTGGCATCGATCCAGCTGATGTCATCATGTCTATGCGTGTGCTGATGTCAGCATAGAAATATTTTCCCGTTATAAATAAATGGGGATTTTTTTTTTTAATTCATACAAAAATTTGAACTTTGACCTACTTTGACCTCCCAAGGTGCAGGACACAGCGTTATAAAAATAGCTTTGTTCCTGTCGCTGTCACTGAGCTCAATAAGAAGTAGTGACATTGCACTTTACTAACTTATTTAGTTATTTATTCCATTTCTTTGCTCTATTTATTATTATTGTGACTTCAAATTTTTACATTTTTAAATTTTATGTTCTTATCCTGGTTTTTATCCCAGATTGTTTCTGTTTTATCTTTTCTGGTTTTTATGGTGTTTCATTGCATCTGGTTTTTATTTATTGGATCTTATTTATTTTATTCTTTTACTTATCCATGCTGCTATACAGATGAATGGTGGAACACTGAGCACTTTTTGTCCTGTGATGTCATCATGTCTTTGCGTGTGCTGATGTCAGCATAGAAATATTTTCCCATTATAAGTAAATGGGGATTTTTTTTTTTTTTTAATTCATAAAAAATTTGAACTTTGACCTACTTTCCCCAAAATGTAATCACATCTATTCTGGGTCATTGGTCATCTGTAAACCACATTTGGTATGAATTCAGCCAATAGTTTTGCTGCTAAAGTGTTAAACAAACCAAACCAAAAACACTAGCCCTTTCCTACCCTTTGGGGGCGGGGTAAAACATATATTTATTTTATTATCGGAAGAAATTTGCAATTAATCCCACATTGACAAAATTTGACATCACACATCACTAGTCACTTTTTCATTGGACATCTGTGCAAAACTTTACCGATATTTACTAAATGTCAAAAAAACAGAAGTGCGTAATGTCGGTTTTTCCATTAAATCACAAATGCGATGATTTTGTTTATTTATTATTGTGAGATGACACAAGAAGTCATTCCACAAACATGACGACGAACGTTGATTTTATATTGGGCTGAATGTGCACCTTTAACTAAAATGAGTTTGACATTCATACTTTACAGTTTTCTTTATGGACTAATATTTGTGCTGAAGTGTAGGAAAAAGCCTGAAACACTAGCGTTAGCATAGAAGCGCTATGTGAATAGTTCCGTAAAATCTGGCAAATCAAAGGCACAAATGGAACACAATTCAAACAAGTGGTCCCAGACACAACAAGCCCCGCCCCTCGCACGTATTGTATCTTATTGTGGCATCGATCCAGCTGATGTCATCATGTCTATGCGTGTGCTGATGTCAGCATAGAAATATTTTCCCATTATAAGTAAATAGGGATTTTTTTTTTTTTTAATTCATAAAAAATTTGAACTTTGACCTACTTTCCCCAAAATGTAATCACATCTATTCTGGGTCACTGGTCATCTGTAAACCACATTTGGTATGAATTCAGCCAATAGTTTTGCTGCTAAAGTGTTAAACAAACCAAACCAAAAACACTAGCCCTTGCCTACCCTTTGGGGGCGGGGTAAAACATATATATTTATTTTATATTGGAAGAAATTTGCAATTAATCCCATGTTGACAAAATTTGACACCGTACATCACTAGTCACTTTTTCATTGGACATCTGTGCAAAACTTTACCGATATTTACTAAATGTCAAAAAAACAGAAGTGCGTAATGTCGGTTTTTCCATTAAATCACAAATGCGATGATTTGTTGATTTATTATCGCGAGATGACACAAGAAGTCATTCCACAAACATGATGACGAACGCAAATATGGTGTTGATTTACAGATATATTCATTATTATTCTATATTACGCCTCTATCTCGTACTAAATTAAAAAATGATTCAGTTTCCTGGTGTGTTCACATATACCGACACGTTTCTTCTTCTTCTTCTCTTGTTGTAACGTACGTCAACATCCGTTTTTTTTAATTCACCTGACTCTAGTTGTGAAAAAAGGTCTTTCCATTGCAGGTTTGTGTGATATACCGATTGCACTACGGCGGAAAAAACACCTCTTCCCAGCACAAAAACTTTTAATCGAAAAATGAGACTTTTGGAAAGATTGTCGTTTTTCCATTAGGTACATTTTTATGTGTAAGTTATATTTGCGCAATTTGAGGGTCAATGGAAAAGCGACTTGAAAAGTTCCTCTTGAGGTGATTCTGTCTTATTTTAAGTGTGATGAGATATTTGGACTAGAAATGAGAAAAAAAAAAAAACATTTGGTAAGATGTAGATTTTCTCCAGTGCTCTGTGATTTACCATTAACTCTTAAATACAGAAGTGTTAGTATGTTAATAGAAATACAGATTTTAGGGCCACACATGCTGCCTTTAAGACGACAACTTAAAAAAAACAAAACAATGCATATTCACACATTACAAAGTCCTAGCTGAGTGTAAAAAAAAAAAAACAAAAAAAAAAGTGATAAGATGTTTGGACTAGAAATGAGAAAAATACACTTGGTAAGATTTAGATTTTTTGCAGTATATGGCAAGGTTCTAATAGTTTTGGATTTTTCATTATAGTTTAGTTTTATTTAGTTTTGACTTTTTTTTTTCTCTAATTCAGTTAGTTTTAATTCAATTTTAGAGCAGGTTTGCTAGTTTTTTTTAGTTTTCATTTTTCTCTAAATGCTTAGTTTTAGTTTAATTTTAGTATTAATTTTAGTTTTGTTATATCTTTTTATTTTATTATTATTTTCTTGTTATTATTTAACCCACTTCAGATCATATCCTCCTGAGACCCACTAAGTAAACATTTTGGCCATTTTATATTAAATAAATATTATTATAATTATTATTATAATATTATTATAATAATTATTATTATAATAATATTTATTTTAAAGTACAGCTGTGAAACTCTTGTCCACTACAGAGCAAGGTTCTGATAGTTTTGGATTTTTCATTAAAGTTCAGTTTTATTTAGTTTTGACTTTTTTTTTCTCTAATTCAGTTAGTTTGAATTAGTTTTTAGAGCAGGTTTGCTAGTTTTTATTAGTTTTCGTTAATTTCTAAATGCTTAGTTTTAGTTTCTTTTATATCTTTTCTCTTCTTCTCTGTCGTCGTATTCAAATAAATCCCAGACAGGACTCTGCTGCTTTCTCCCAACTTTAGTCTCCATGTCTCCAGGTAGAGTGGGGACCAGAAGACGACTGGAAACCACAAGTGATGGACCCTTAAATATCATACGGTGCCAGCAGCTAAAATTGCTAGAGCAAAATAAATCCATTTCATATCAGTTCAACACTGACAAAGCCAAAAACGAAGGGAATTTCATCCATAATTTTTTCTGTTTTAGTTAGTTTTGTAAACACACAATACAGTTTCAGTTAGTTATGTTTTTTTTTCATTTAATTATAGTTTTTATTTATTTATGAGATTATATGAACAGTTATAAGTTTTACATTTGGCTTCGTATTTGTTTTGTATTTTGTGACATATTTATTTACTTGCTTCGGACTGGTAAAATGTTTTTGCCTCATTTCATCAGGTTTATATTTACCTATGTTTTGTACTTTGTGGATATGTAGTTTTGCACTTGGTTTTGTATTCATTTGGTACTATCTTTGGATGTATTTAGTTTGGTTTGTCTGACTTTATACAGGATGATTTTATAGCTAGTTGTGTATGGCTAACCATTAAGGTTATTATTATTTAGAAGGGGGCAGGAAATATAAGATTTTCTTCATCCTGCTCCTTTTCGAGCATGGGTGTGTACATGTTTGTTTACTTGATGATTATTGAATGTTACTGATGAAATGCACAACCATGAATTAAATAAATAAATAAATAGTTAACGAAAAAATTTTTTCAATTCTAGTTTTCGTCATTTCCTTACTTTTCGTTAACGATAATAACTTTGGTGTATGGTACCAAGTTCAGATAGATTGAGTTGTTTTGCAGGGCGTTCCATGCGGGGTGGGGGTGGGGGGGCATATTGAAATACAGTCTTATCCAACTCTGTTCTAGCTCTAGGAACCACCATCAGTATGTTTTTCTGCGATAAATGATAAGTTGAGGTATATTATTGTTAAAATTGCAATTATTTTTCTTAGAAACTCCACTTTTTTCAGGTTATTCACCTGTTTTTTTGGTGAAAAGAGTCTGTAAATGTAAACTTTATAGACTTTATTTGCCATTTGCACAGATAAATAGCAGAATAGGTACATTGGAATTCTTGTGTGTTTCCCTAAGTTAGAAAAAGGTAAAGATATGACAAAAAAAGACAGATACAAAACAAACACAGCTAAAAAAAAAAAAAAATTGCACATACAAGCACAAATACACATTTGTAAAACAGAGTATTCTAAAAAAAAAAAAAAAAAAAAAGAAGAGTAATAATAACGATAATAAATGTAAATATTTTCATAATTGAATACTTTTTTTTTGCAGTTAACCCTTTCATGCACAGTGGTCACTACAGTGGACAGTTATTCTACAGCTGTTCTTTTGTATATTCATGGGTTTTGTTGTTTTAGTTCCATATCAGCCAACACAGTGGACACTTGTGCATCATCCCATACACTGACATTCAGACCATTACTGTAACTTTGCTGTTCTTGATATACCTGACCTGCACGAACATGTTTGAGTGTAAATCAGTTGCTAATTGTTGTTAGTCTGTGACAGTTTTCTTAAACAAAAAAGTTTTTTTTTACATATTATCTCCATGAAGTGAGTAACAACTAGTATTAGAGTATGCTAAAATGTGAGAAAACTGCATTAAAAATGTTTTTATTTCATAGTTTTCATACAGTATATCACTTTCTAATGATGGGTTTTAAATACATGTTTCTTTGCTTCAAAAATTAAATGCATGGTGTCCAGCTGAGTGGACATTTTTGTAACTTCATGAAAAATAGGTTCATAAAAAAAAAAAAAATTCAATTGCATTGTTTTTTTCATGCCAAAAGAGGAATAAAGTCATGCAAGAAAAAAAATATTGACTAAGGTTCTCATAATTCATGCATGAAAGGGTTAAACAAAGACAAAAACTTGGAGTTGTCATTATTTGTATGTTATTATCCTTTTATTTTTCTGGTCCGGCCCACTTCAGATCAAACTGGGCTGAACGTGGCCCCTGAACTAGACTGAGTTTGACACCCGTGATGTAGGAGATCCATCTAAAAAGAGTAAAGAGGCCTGTTGATCTAAGAATACATGCAGACAAAATGAGAACACTAAACGGGGGCATGTGGCCACACGATGGGCACTTTGCATTAATCTTAAAGCTTTTTTTTTTTTTTTTTTTTTTTTGCTGCTGTGGGTTAATGCTTTGCCCCCCTGAAGAAGTTTCATTTAAGAGATACAACGCACACAAACCCACACGAACACACACACTGGCTGTTGTTAAATGCAACTGCTGAAGCACCAGCGCCCTCTAGTGTCAGATATAAGTGTCTGCTCATGACTGTCACAGCCTAGATCAGTTTAATGCCTGTTAATTTACCAAAAAAATGCATAATTTAGATCATAGACGGGGATGATCCCAGCAGAGGGGCCCCTGGGGGTCCCACTGAGAGCCAGAGGGGACAAGGGGGATGAAGATGGAGGAGGAGGAGGAGGAGGAGGAGGAGGAGGAGGAGGAGGAGGAGGAAGTGGGTGATGAAAGGGAAGTAAAACATCATTCTATGGACAGCTGGAAGTTTCTGAAGTGTATTGATTGTTCACGTTGCATTGATTTTAGAGGCAACGTCGACAACAACTAACAAAAAACATGAGGTTGTGTTTGAGGAAGAATCATTAACTTCATAAAAATGCACCAAAATAAAGGATGGAAGTGGAAGAAATTTTCAGCATTATTGTTTTATCAGTTGTGAAATCTTATAAATACTGAATCTACTGTGAAACGTGGAAAATCCAAACTGAACAAACAGACTCTGATATAAACATTTAAGTCATAAAGTCTGAGATATTTACCATGTTGTGCAAAAGTCTTATTCCACCTGTAGCTTTGTAGTTCTTTCAGGGTTGAAATGATCATATTTATTTATTTCTCATTCTCTTTTCTTCAGATACAAGAAAAAAATCTGGTAAATGTGTGCACAGTTTTAAAATAGGCAGATAAGATATTCATCACATGCACAGTCTTATCTTACCTTATCTTATTTTGTCTTATATTAACTTATCGTATTTTGTCTTATCTTATCTAATATTAACGTATCTTACCTTATCTTGTCTTGTCTTATATTTACTAATCTTACCTTATGTTATTTTGTCTTATCTTATTTTGCAAACGTAATAACTGAGCCAATAACGTAATAAGTTATAATGTTATTGGCCAAAAGCTATTACGTTATTGGTTCAGGACTTTTATTACATTATTCGCTAGATATTACGTTATTGGCTGTTATCGGCCGTTATTACATTATTGGCTAGATATTATGTTATTGGCCTATTACATTTTAAAAATGGCAAATTTATTACGTTATCGGCCGTTATTACGTTATTGGCTAGATATTACGTTACTGGCCTATTACAATTTAATCTAGCCAATAATGTAATAGCGGCCAATAATGTAATAACTTTGCCAATTTTGTTATCGGCCGTTATTACATTATTGGCTAGCTATTATGTTATTGGCCTATTACAATTTAAAAATGGCAAATTTATTACGTTATCGGCTGTTATTACATTATTTATTTATTCATTTATTCCAATCTAAATGATTGGAAAGGAGCAGGATGAAGAAGACTTATAATACCTGCCCCTTTCTTGAAACATCTGCGTACATCAGATACGTTGCCATTACAGTTATTACAGTAAACAGTTTACATGACAGTCAATACAAATAAAACAAATCCAACATCCATAAATTGAATTATGTCATTACATGCTTTTATAAAGCTTCTCTATTCTTTCCCTATAGAAACTCTTCAACTGAAAAATATTTGTACAGCTCTTCTCTTCCACAGCCAAAA